>NC_081412.1:416065411-416367002 GCF_030272615.1 Cryptomeria japonica | reverse complement strand
TATTTTTAAGAGTAGGCTTTCTTCAGTTAACAAAAAGGAGGTGGTTTGGGTACCCACCCCCCATCCAAGTTTAAGTTAAATTTTGAAGATGCTTCTCGAGGTAACCCAAGGAAGTCCGCTATTGGGGTGGTGGTTACTGATGATAGTTCCAGAGTTATTAAAGCTAGGTGTCAATGTATTCCAGATGGGACTAATAATGTGGAAAAAATTCATGCTCTATTTGTTGGAATAGATTTGCTAATTTCATTAAATCTTAAAGATGTTGCGATTGAAGGTGATTCTTTAGTTATCTTTTATGCGGTTACTAGTCAAACTTGTAATTCTTGGTATTTATAATACTGGCTGGATAAGGTTCTGTTGCAGATTAAATTCTTTAACTCTTTCTCTATTTCTCATTGTTATAGAGAGGCTAATTTTGTCGCTGATTTTTTGGTGAATAAGGCTCTAAATGACAATATTCACACCTTGGTAGAAATTGATGAGAGTTGTCTGCCTCCTTTGCCTTCGAAGTCTTAAGTTTTCCTTTCAGTCATACTCTTTTGCTTTGCCTTGATCTTGAATTTTGTTTGGAATTGTGAATATGCATGTAGTTTAGTGGGATGTTGTAAGGGGCCTTTTTGGCCTCTTTATTTCACCTCGTTAAATTTGCATGTTTGTTCATTAGTTCAAGGGATGTGTTGGCCACTGCCTAGCTCTTGAGTTGATTTGTTTCATATGGGTATCATACTGATTGAATGGTTCTTTTCTTATTTGCATTATCATTTCTTCTGCGTTATTATGCTTGCATGGTATCTATGATACTTGGCATTGTTTAATGATTATCATCCTCACAAGCGGTGGCTTGCACATTTATTACTTGCCATTGTTTAATGATTGTCGCCCTGTGATGTGGCATCTTGTGTTTGCTTGTTGGCACAGTGATTGGGATATGGCTCATGTGAATATCTGACTTGACATAATTTCCTATCATTCTTTGGCTATGGGTGTGATGCTTTCTCATTAATGATGCTCCTCGTTTCTTTTTCGTAGGTATTGTCTATTAATTATTTTCTCAGAGGTGGCGGCATGTGTGTGCTTGTCGGTATGGTGTTTGGGATATGGCCCGTGTGGATCTTTGATCTTGTATTATTTATGTTATAATTGAGTCATTCTCTGACTTCTTGTGTGATAAGCTTACTTATTAATGATGTATCTCTTCTCTTTTATGTGCTCGCGACATTCTGCTTTGTGACTTATTTTTCATTACGGTTTTTTTTGTGATGGAGGTTGTTGGTTATAGAATTTCTTTGCATATTAAGAAGTGTGATTTTTAGGATCCTCATGCCTTTGATGATGAGAAGCTTGGAAGGCTATTTAAACTTCATTCTTCAGAGTTTTCTCTTGCTATTTGCAAGGTGGTGGGCAGACGGTAGTTGGTGGAGAACACTAATATTTTCCTTGTTGAGGTTGCTTCTCATTTTATTACTATGTGTATAGATATGCTCCTGGATGCTTCTTTGGTTCGGGTATTATTCAATGCATACTTTCATCCCTCTTTTTATTCTACTTATAATTTGGATAATGTCTTGTCTGCTTATCATTTTGAGCTTGGTGCTTTTCCTTATGGTGGTTTTTTTAATCTCGAACTAAATTACTATCTAATGGCTGGCATAGTGAATTACTTTCACTTTTAAGAGGTGGTTTGATCTCAGAAATATATGATGACACAATGTTTGCTCTTGTAGGTTTTTTAGATCATGTTTCTCCATATACTTTTTAATGTTTTTTCAGGTATAGATTTCCTTCTTGATTCGATGAAGGTTGTTATGTCTCTTTCGAGAGTAGTTGAGGCTTTGAAAGTAGTTGCTCCGGATATTCAGAATGGGGCAGCTTCCCAGTCTTTGTCCCCACTAGATGAAGGTTCTAGTACTTGGTTTCTACATTCTTGATGATCATTTGCTTCACTTCTTCTTTGAAATTTTTTGTATCTACTCCACAGATTTTGGGGGGTTGGGTATCATTTTTGTAACTGGTATTGGCTTATATGGCTTTTTGGGATGGGTTGGGACTAGTTTGAAATTTTCACTTCTCTACTTCAATTTAATCGATCATATTATCTTCCCAATGTGATTTTTATGAGCAAGACTGGAGGTTTTCTTTGCCTAGTTATTTCCTACTAGTGCTCTTTGAACCAAGATTGTATAAATATAATTAATAAAATTAGTGGTCTTCCACTTTTATTGAAAAAAAAAACTAGGTAAGTACCAAATTAAAGATATGAATGCACATATCGAGCCTCTTATCAATGAGTTACTAAAGTTATGGAATGACATCACTATGTATGACGTCTCTAGACCAATAGGACAAAGACAATTTCAATTCCATGCAATGCTTGTATGGACAATTCATGATGCCCCAGGGCTAATACATTTATGTGGTACTACACTTTAATGATATTTAATTTTATGAAGTAGAGATCATGCATGTTTCTTAAATAATCTATTCATTATATATAATTATAAAAAATTGACATATTTAATCCAATTATATATGATCTTGCAGGTCTTCAAACAAAGGGAAAATTTGCATGTCTAGTTTGTGGTCCAAAGATGAAACTTGTCATTCAACAAGTTTAGGAAAGTAGGTGTTTGATGAGTATAGGCACTTCCTCCACAAAAATCATAAGTATCGAACTACTGAAAAACATCTTTTGAATGGGAAAGAAGAGACTACATCAAAACCACAAAGAATGACACCTCACCTATGGAAGTTGGAATATAATAGAATTAATCATCAAGGTTATACATCAGATAAAATTATGTATCTATCATATATGATATGTTTGGAATTTATATTTTTATATTGTGTTTTATTTTCTCATGATGTAATTGACAATGATTGTCATTGTTAATTTGTTTAACTTATATGCTTCATGAAGGTTGTCAAGGCATTAATGGTCGGCTTCTACAGGGACTAAAAAGTTATCTAAGACAATTTAGTAGGTTGTCCTACTATGAGAAGCTACAAATTGTGCACTTGTTTGATACAATGCATATTGGAAAGAATATAACATAAACTCTATGGAAAATATTGGATGGAAGGCATGACAAAGAAAAAAATGTCAAAATTTGTAGTGACATTCAGGAAGCCAATCATGCAATGAAAAATGACATTCAATTAAATAGTGATGGAGACCAAATTAATATAAGCATCCTTCCTTGGTTATTAATAGAGCATCAAAGCAATGCTATAAAATAAGTCATACGAAAAATTCAATTTCCCACAGGATTTGTTGTGAACATAAACAATATCATAACAAAGAAAGGTGAATTTGGGTCAGGGATGAAAACACATGATTGGCATACCTTCATTAAGGTAATTATTCTGGTATATTATATATATATATTTCTATACTTCATGTAATTTTCAATGTATTATGTTTACTACCTTTGGAAAAATAATAAAAAGATCATTTTATAATTGTTGTAGTGCATTCCACCTATATCTCTCCCAGACAACTTCGACAACAATGTCAAGAAAGTTATATATGATCTTGGAAAATAAATGAGGTAAGTAGTGATATTTGTTCAATTAATTGTAAACATCTTATATTTGCCATTTGTTTTACTTGTTATGTAATATATTGTATATTTTTGTTAAATCTCGTTAATATATTTGCGCCTTGAATCACTTGTAGATGGTTGTCATCTAAAGAAATCCATAAAGAAGATAAATTATTGGAAGAGAAAAATTCCTCATCTAATGTGTGAAATGAAAAAGTGTCTACCTTCAACACTTTTCAATGCACAATCTAAACACTGCCTCATACTCCAAGTTGAGGAGATTGACTTGTGTGGACCTATACACACAAGGTCAATATGGATGGTTGAGAGGCACTTGAAATTTTTTAAGCCTTTGGTTAGATAAAGAGCACATCCCGATGGTTCTAAGGTGGAGGGATATATGGTATACCAAACCATGGTGTACATTAATGAATATCTTCCTAAGTTTGCAGAAAAGTCCCATGTAGATCGCATTTGAGATCCCAACTCCATTAATAAATTTGAAGGGGAGTACCTAATGGGGAAAGGTAGATTGAGGAAAGTGAGAGGTAATTATAAGATGGTCATGGAGATTAATTAGATTACATTTTACGTTTGGTTTTTTATGCATATTGTACTTATTTAATTATTAATCTTCAATATACATCAATTATAAATTAAGGTCATATACCATGGTAATTAACTAATTATACGCCATTTGTGATTTTCAATTTTTTTGATACAGTTGGTCGAGAGTAGGATGCACTACATTTGTACGTCACAAACAATCTTGATTGTATGATGGTATGGATTCAACGATGTCAACAATCTCATTGCATATTAATATGGGAAGGTGTGGCTTCATTGGTTAAATAACCTCATTGTAATGGAGATTCCAATGTTACACCAAGAGAAATTAATTTAGCATATGGTTTAAGAGATAAACAGGTACGTGTAAATATATTAATCACCCACATTATTTAATTATTTTCAATTAAATTGATGTATATATATGTTGAGTTTATTTTATTTGCATACATTTGGCCAAGAATAAATATGTTTATCAACTGATGATGCAATATTTTTTACATGTTTGACATATTATAGGTGAAACACCACAAAGATGTGTGGTGAAATGGTCATAAATTTTGAATCAAAAAGTTGGATGACATGAAGAAAACTTGTGATTCTAGGATAATTGCAGTCTTTTAGGTGAGTAATGTTTCATCTAGAAGCGACATACATCCAGAAGTCTCAGAAAATAGATACTATGGGATTTTGGATGATATACTTGTGTGTGACTTTAAGTCCTTCAAATTAGTTATGTTTTTTGTCCAATGATACAGGATATGATTGAATGAAAATGATCTCGAGAGAACTATTATTAAACATGATAATGGATTTACCATGGTTAATACAAGGTTGATCAAGCAAGCTAGAAATGAGCCCTATGTTCTTCCAAGCCAATGTGAGTAGGTATTTTACTCAGAGGTTCCAGGTAAACTAGGTTGGTCATTTGTTGTTAGACATGATCCAAGAGGAAGGTTGGTAAAGTATAATGTGGTGGAAGAAGAAGATACCGAAGAACTAGAAGATGATGTAGATGATGATTAGGATCAATAGTTAGTTGATGATGTGCCAGATGAAGATGTCAAAGAATAGGAACTAAATCATGATGATTTAGGAGTTAATGTTCATGAAGATGATATCCATGTGGATGATGACATTATCGAAACTGATATCAATGATGATGATGATGATGATGATGATGATGATGATGACCAATCCTTACAATGTTGAATCTAGATCGGATGATACAGATAAATAATTGGATGAAGAAGAAGATTAATGACATTGAAATGTATGAGTTATGTGATTATATTATCTATTTGATATTGATTTCTTGATAGAATTATATTTGACTTATATGGTTACATAATTAATTCATGATGTACTTTTATATGTTATTTAATTCATGATGTTACAACTATTGTAGCTCTCCTTGAAATTTCCATATGATCATAATGAAAGTGTTTTGGGAAATTTCATGAAAGATGACACATTGATCGTAGTAGTGAAATAATTGCAAAGTCATTTAGATTTTTTAGACCAATCACCCTTTGCAATGTCATTTTTAGGATAATCTCCAATTTGATTACTAGGACACATAAGGTAGGATTTGATTGGCTTATTTGTGTAATGTGAGAAAATTTTGGATGGGGTAGTTGCTATTGCTAAAGTGGATCACTCCTTCCTGTGAAGGCCATACACTTATGATTGGGTCGAGTGTTCTTTTCTTTAGAAAAATCCTATTGTCTTTTTGATACGTTATGATTTGATTAGATGGGTTATCAGTTGTGTAGACACCTAAAATTGTCCAGTCTAATTAAATAAATATCTTTATTTATTTAATTATTTTAAGCCTAATTCTTCTATTAATTAAATAAATCTTTATTTAATTAATTAATTCATTTATCCTCTTCTAGCCTTATTTCTCATTTAAATAAATACATTTATTTATTTAAATTACCCTTTTCCTAAATTAAATAAATATTTTATTTATTTAATTATCCCACTTTTTCTATTAATTAAATAAATCTTTATTTATTTAATTAATTCATTAGGCTTTTCTACCCATGACACATGTCATTCATCTCTTAATTCCTACACTACCTACCCTCTTATTATTTTCTTATTTTCTTTACCTACTCTTTAATCATAGCCGACATCTTTTACACCTCTCAATCTTATCCCTCCATTTCTTATGGTGTCTTCTATATAAGGAGATGCTTCCTTCATTATCAAACCCTCACTCACTATGCATTCAACCCCAGCTTACGACTTGACTACACTACGCTTTTGCACTTTCATATGCGATCCTACTTGCAACCACATTTCCATTCTTTGTTGAGCTCTTGTGCACACATAAAATCTGAGAGAAAATATATCAAGCAAGATCAATGGAGATCCAAACCTTATTGGACATGTGATGGTATAATCTTTGTGATTTCATTTTGATTTCCATTGTCTTAGGTAATCTTCACATGTTATGGTGGATCTTTGTTGTTGTTAAGCTAGGGTTTTGTGGTTGAATCATTTAGTCTTTTCAATTATTGTTGTATCCATTTTCACCATATACATTTTGGCACGCCCCGTGGGACATGGATTTTTGTTAGATCTATGTTTTTTGCAGATTTTTCTAACCCTATATTGTTGTTTGTAAAACAATTTGGAGAATAACCTTGTGCAGCTAGGGTTTTGGACACAAAATCAACATCTTGGAGAGATTTGATCATATCTCACAAACGGCTTGTAAATTTTGCACCAAATTGTTTTTGCAGGTTGAACACAATATCAAGAGCTCTCAAAAAAACATTCAGATCTATTGGAGCATATTTTAATTTTTTATGAATTTTTTATGAATTTTCATAAAAAATTAATTTTGAGAGTAAATGAGAGAATTTTTTGGATTTTCTTACATTTTTGGAAATCTCTCATAATTATACATAGGATCTGTTCTTTGTGATTTTAATTTTGATGTAAAATATTTCTCTAAAAATTGGATCTTTAAAAATTAGGGTTTTTCCTTATTTTGATCAAATCTCACAAACGGCTTCGAATTTTGGCATCAAATTTTTTCTACCAGTCAGGAAAAGTATCAAAAGGATTTAGTAAAAATTTCAAAGATTTTGGATAAAATTTTCATTTTATATGAATTTTTTATAATTTTCATAAAAAATTAATTTTGAGAGCAAATTAGCGAGTTTTTTGGATTTTCTTACATTTTTGGAAATCTCTCAGAATTATACATAGGATATGTTCTTTTTTATTTTAAATTTGATGCAAAATCATTCCACAAAAATTGGATTTTTGAAAATTAGGGTTTTACATTATTTTACTCATATCTCATAAACTACTTAGATTTGTTGCAGAAATTTTGTTATGCAAGTTTGGAAGATCATTAGGACTCTCTAGTAAAAATTTCAGATTTTTTGGATTGATTTTGCATTTTATATTAATTTTTTACTATTTTTCATAAAAAATTAATTTTTGGAGCAAATTAGCAAATTTTTTGGATTTTCTTACATTTCTGGAAATCTCTTAAAATTTTACAAATGGCCTTTTTTTATGATGAATCAGATCTTTTAATTGGTCAACAAAATGCATTGTTGAAGGCCCATATTTCACAAAGTCTTTTGGATTTAAAATTTACCTAACTTGTGTGCTTGCAGGAAGGGGTGATCATTTGAAACAATCCAAACTACTAACAAATCTTTGTTGCAAGACCTTGGCAAGGGTTTTTGATCTTTCTTGTGTGCCTTATTCTCATAGACTAGCAAACACTTCCATTGGTGCACTAAAACTGAACCATTGTCTTTTGTGTCTTGAGCAATAGGCTCTTTTTGTTTCATCTTTAGAGGGTCTGTCTCCCCGTGTGGTCATTAGGACTACTAGTGAGGAGAGAACGGCCCAAGTGGTAGCAAAAGAAAAGCCATCTTCTTCCAAACCACTATAAATAGCTGTATTCATGGTGAAAACTATGAATAATGTGTGCTGATTAGTTCATACCGACAATATGTCTCCCCATAAACCCGTTTGATCAAATTTATTTGATCATTTGTAGGGCGTAACCCCTACCGACTGGGAGCCTTCTGTATTTACAGATCTGAAAGTGCCACATGTATGGCCACACGAGCGGATGCCCTTACTAGCACCTTTTTGTTTTAGAAGCCAAAATCCTTATAGTTGTTGGGGCAGGAGGTCAAACCTCTGGTAGCAGCCCACACACATGCGGTTCTTAGTAGAGATACAAAGTTTGCCATGAGGAGTTTTCATGGGGACTAATGCTTGGCTGCCCCAAGAAGTGAGTGCCGAGGGTGGAGCTAGTGGGGTCAAGCATCTAAGTATCCGCTCTGAATAGCATAGCCTTGGGGGAAACTCCATGTGGGATCAACAACTATTGTCCTGGCAAACCATAAGAATTGTGCTTGTCTTATTTTGAACAATCAAACATTCAAGACCAAACAACAAAACATTGTGTCTTTTGTGTCTTCAAGTGTATGCAAAACAAATTTTACATCAAAAAACACACTTTTCTTTGAGTCATTTTTTAGTCTAAACACTTGCAAACATTGAGTCCTCATCAACATGGTGTCCTCTTGTCACGAAAAATAGTCAAACATTCAGATTTGGTCACAACAAACAACTTCACAAATTGGAAAAATTTACAGTCCAACAAACAAGAGCAATCAGTTTTAGAATTCTTGAGCTTCCTAAGCTATCTCTTCAGGTTTTCATCTAGCATTCAACCTATCTTTGGGTCTCACAAAGTCCACCATTGCTTTACACCTTACATTACATTCACATTTGTCTAAATTTGAGTCAAAAGGTCACTTGCTTGTCCTCATCATACTTTGTCAACACACTGCATACAACAACATTTTGCTAAGTGGTCCCTCATCAAGGTCTATCACCTTTGGGTCTCATTTGGTCTTACTTAGAGTCAAGGTCAACTTACCTCATCAAGAGAAACTATCCTCTCTTTGGAAGTCACACCTACTCTACTACATACATATTTGGTCTTACATTTTGGACATTGCAAGTAAACCTCAGATTCATTTACATTCCATCCAACTTTTGGTCTTCCATACTCTTTTCCATTTTCATCTAGTCTCACACATCTTGGTCAATACCTAGTTCATGGTTGAAACCCATTCCCAAAAATCTAGGAGAGAAACTAAAGAGGCTCAAGAGTCCACAAACATGAGTTCTTATGAGTATGACAATGATATCTTTTTTAATTCTAAAAATACTACATTACTTGACATGGATGCCTATAGAAACATTCCAAATGTTGAAAACATGGACACTACAAACAACAATGACACACACAATGACAATATGGACAACTTTTCAGTACATTCAGTAGAAGTGGAAGACACCATTATGGATCCCCGTTTCAATCGATTGGTTGAGGAAATAATGAGGAGAGATAGACAATATTTCTTACAAGTGATGGCACAAAGTGGAGCCAAGATACCTCATGATTTTGACATGTCTCAAATAATGGAAAATCAACTTTTGCAACAAACTCACTCCAACATGGATCAAAGGAGGCCTAATAGTGGAGGCAATAGAGGACCACATCTTGTGCCTGAATAACCATCATCTTTGTTTCAAAAACCAAAGGTCCCATACACACATGGTCAAGCATATGATACTCATCTTCACAAACCATTATGGAAGTCTTATGCAGAAAAATACACTCAATCACATGCCAATTCTCAACATCAACCACCTAAGAAATTGGATATTCAAAGGCATGCTCAAAATTTGGACACAAGGAAATCCCGCATCAAATTTGGGGGCAACACATTAGAACAAACTCGTGACATGCTTATAGAGTATGGTATACATGGACAAAGCAGATATTCCATTCCTCACCATGACTCTATACCAAGTGGTCCATATACGCAGCATCATTATAGACCTCCTCCATATGAACATATGTATGATCAATATCATCCATATATGCAACATGCTTCTCCTCCAATTGGTGCCTCAAGCATGGGGTATGGTCCAAGAAGTCGATCTCCACCTAAGAATAATTTGGAATAGCAAATCAAGGACTTACAAAAGAAAATGGAGGACATAAATACACTAAAGGCAACTTACACAATGAGAGACATATGTCCTTATCCATTTGACAAGAGCATTCCAATGCCTCCTTTTCCTACATACTTTGTGACACCTAAGTTTGATAAGTATAGAGGAAAAGGGGATCCTAAGGCACACATAAGATAGTTTTTCACAGCTTGCATTGAGGTAGCAACAGAAGAGACATATTTGATGAGATTATTCCCACAAAGCTTAGGTGATCAAGCTATGGAATGGTTCTCCCAAATTCCACCTGGAATTAAGTCATGGGTTGAATTAGCAGAGGCATTTATCCAAAATTTCTCATACAACATAGAGACAAACATATCAATCACTACTTTATGCAACACCAAACAAAAGGATGGAGAATCTTTTTCATCATTTTTACAAAGATGGAGGAATCTAGCTAGCAGATGCTCTTGTGAAATTCCACAAAAACAAAAGGTAGAGATGTTCACCCAAAATTTTAACAAAGTCATTGGCTATGATCTAAGGAAAGCTTGTTTGTCCACCTTCAAGGATGTCATTGAAAAAGGCTTAGCAACAGAGAAGGTCCTAATTGAACAAGGAGTCATTAAAATATTCAAAGAAAACAAAGATGACTTTAAAGCAAAAGACAAGCCAAGATTTTGGAACAAAAACAAGAACACAATCAATGATGGTGTTGTTGATGCCAATACAATACAACCCAAAATCATTTTTTTTGGATCAAGCTCTACAAACAATCAAGTGAATTCTCAAACAACTTCAAAGTCACGAAGGAAGTACACCCCATTGGGAGAACCACTTGAGTTAGTTTTCAAAAAGGTAGTGGTAAACAAGATAATCACAATTCTAGATTTTCATCCATATGAGCCAAAGGTCAAACCAAATTGGTGGAATGATGATGAATATTGTGAATTTCATAAGAGAAAGCATCATAAAACAAGACATTGCCATCGACTGAAGAACATCATACAAGATCTCATTGATAGAGGTGATATTGAGATTGAAGGACACTCATCCAACATGAGATCTTTAAGGAACCATTCCCAAAACATGACAAGGTAAAGTCTAAAGCCATAGATGACCAAACCAACTATACAAGAGCATCCTATAACTATGATTCAACTATCAATCACATCTTGATGGACAATTATGTCTCTACCATTATCATCAAGGACAAAACGCCTGAGAATTCTACCCAAAGACCCAAGATTGTCTTGAAAGGCATTAGATCTTCTTTTGAACCTACCTCTGAATGTAATGTTACAACTCATCGAGGTAAATTCACTTTGCAAGGTGCTCCAGCTAAAAACACCACTTCCTCATCAACCAAGCCTGAGTATGACCTTGTAGAATAGTTAGGGAAGACACCTGCGCTTATCTCCATCCTTGAGCTCTTACATATATCCCCCGCACATAAAGCCATTCCTGACAAAATCTTGAGAGACACTTATGTCCCTATTGATCTGAACGTGGACCAGTTTCGAGCCATGGTGGGATATCTTTCTGTTCCACACTCCCTTACATTCACAGAAGTCGATGATGCCTCCGTAAGTCAGCCACATAATGCACCTTTACACATCAAAGCCTTCATACACAAACAACAAATAAAATGAGTCTTGATAGATGGAGGAGAAGGTCTAAACATTTGTACATTGGGCACTATTAAACAATTGGGATATTCAGATAAAGCTGTGAATTCTACAAACAAAATTACCATCAAGGCATATGATGATGAAGAGTGATCATCCAAAGGCATAGTCACCTTGCCCCTCAAAGTTGGGTCCGTTACAAAGGATGTGGTTTTTCAGGTCCTTGATCTAGATCTCACATACAACATACTCTTGGGACATCCTTGGATTCATGAAATGAGCGCAGTACCATCTACATATCATCGATGTATCAAGTTTCCACACAATGGAGTTGAAGTGACCATCAAAGCTGACCCAAATCCATTCATATATTGTAACAATCTATGACCTAGATCAGAAATAACAATCTCAGTCAATCGAGAAGCTATTCCTTCATCAACATATGTGGATCCAGAATCCTTGAACGCTTCTACATCAAAACAAGCAGAGCACAAAGAAAATTTCAAGTTTAAAGACATGGGATGTGGTGAGTATATCTTTCATGTTGATCAATTCCCACTATCTCCTAAGACATTCAGTCAACAGGAACAATCTACAAATAATTTGCAATGCCAAGGAATTGGGTGTGAACCACTTAGTGTTGTGGCTACTAAGTATGAATGCAAATCTCCTCTAGTAGTGCAAGCATCTCTTGATATCAATAGTCCTAAGAGTGGTTCCAATGAAGAATCTATTGAGCGTATCGCCAGCCCTCTTGAGAACTCATATAGCCTTACCATTTCATCCACTCATTCCATTTCCACTCCACTTCCAGACTTGGATCAACAACAATTAGAAAATCCCTTACTAATTGGGGATCAAAAATCAAGATTTGAAAAGAAAAATCTAAAAGTCAATAACAAAGAAAAGTCCTTTAGTCCAAATCAAAATCAAAAGCTAATGGACTCCGCAAAAATCAAAGTCAAGGATAAAAATCCTATGAAGAAAAAAGAACAAGAGTTGATCTCCCCTAATATCAAAATAACTGTGGGCAAAAGTTCTAAAATTTTAAGTCAAAAAGCACACTTTTTGATCCTAAGTCTCCATCATGCTATCCTACTTTCACTTCTTTTCACAATCATAAGCCTTCATCACTCATCCACTTGTTCCACACATCCTTTCCCTTTTGGTGATACATCATGGACCTTTAATGGAGCTTCCTTGAAGGACTTTATTATTAGGGATGCCCAAACTTCTTTAGGTGACACACATATAGACTTGTGTAGTCCACACACTAGTAATTCTATCTCAGTTCCTTCATCAAGGAAGACAATCACTCAAGATACACATCATTCAGTCAAGGAACTTCATAGTTATAATAACAAAGTCAAGCCTTGCACATTTGAGGTGGGTGACTTAGTTCTCAAAGAAAATCCTAAAAATCAGCAAGATAGAGAGAAGAAGGGCAAGTTTCAACCAAACTGGCTTGGTCCTTACATCATCACAACAACATATGGATTTGGTGCATATCAACTCTCAACTACAGAGGGTGAACCTTTGGAGGATCCTATCAATAGCATGCACCTTTGCAGGTTTTACACATATCTCTTCAGCATATCCTAATTCAAAAATACAAAAAAAATTCAAAAATTTCAAAATACAAAAAAAATCATAAAATAAAAAAATCATTACTTGGTGAAAACCTGGCAAACAAGCGCCTTGTGACACAAAAAAAAATTGAAAATATCCAAAAAAAGTAAAGAAAAACCATTTCGTCCAACGGTCAAAACCACTTCAGTGGCACCCTGGGCAAGTACCATGGTGAAAACTGGATCACCGGTGCCATGCATAGAGACATTGCTCCTCCCTCCTTCAGGATTCCATCTCATCCTTTCACTTTGCAGACACTCACAACCTCTTCATCCATAACAAACTTACCCATTCCCATCATGGCTTGTTATTGATCTACCTAAGATTGGTTAGCCATTCATAATAACATTCCTTTTCACCCTTTCCATCCATAATAAATCAGCTCCTATCTGTGGCTAAGGCAAATCCTACGTCTAGTGATGGATGTGGAACTAAGAGCATCACAAGTTCTGAGGAGTACAGTTTCTTCCAATTTTCTTCAGTCTATCCGCGCACAATCCGCAATAAAGCAACACTTGCATCGCCAATCCGCAATAAAGTTTCATCTTCTTCACAATATAGTATCAATTCCATGGATTCAGTCAGTTTCAGATGAGACACAACAACAACAATAGGCTTCAACAAATCAAATCTTCAACAGACTTAGACAACATTATGGTTCAGTGCTATCTATCTATTTGTGAAAGTAAACATTGTGACCACAATCAAATAAGACTTATACAAGTGACAAGAGACACTAAACTTGAGGACTACAGTGGATGTTGGTGTCGAGTCTTGGTTTTCTTTTGATTTTATCTTTTGGTGACATGTTTTTTAGCTTTTCCAAGATGTCTCTGACTAGAGATTTTATCTCTAGGATGTCTTTGACTAGAAAGGCGAGGATGGGGTATTGTCACCTATTTTTTTCTTTGTTGTCTGTGGATTGTCTCTTAGTAATGCTATGACTTGTCCAAGGATATGAGGACACTGTGAGTCTAGTATGAACTGGGGCATTCCTTGTTTGTGACTATCTTATCTCCATGAAAACAGGTACAATGACTTTCTGGGTCAAACATATGCCTAGATTGTCAGAACCTATTTTGCCTTAATAAAGCTCAATGATGATAACACACAAGAAGCTCTTTCACTTTTATATCTTCTATCTTCCATCCGATTGACCTCCATAGTCCTTCTTGAGTCTGTGTAACCTGCTATCACATGACTAAGTATAATGACACACCAAAAAAATATCTGCATTTCATGTAGTTTTCACCTACATTATCACATGTCAGCATATCATACATACATATAGATATCACAATTGCATCACATCCTGCACACAGCACATGTTAGCATATTTTACATTCTCATCATGTAAATAGTTATTTGCATTATCATATTCATTTGCATTTCATACATTCACATTTGCATCATGCATAACATATAAAAAACATAAAAGAACAAAAATATTGCATTGCATCATATACATATTTGCATCCATATCATAAGAATCGCATAGAAACATACATTCATCATATAGAAGCATCACATAGGTACACATGCATATAGTTGCCGCAAAGATGAATCATCTCATATATATATCAAAAATCATAAGTGTCATGATACAATGATGTCAAAATACATATGGCCACAACCAATCCTCACGTCGCCCTATCTGGACAAAGGAACCCACTGATCACTCCTGCCAATACTGCTAGTAGTGCTAATCCTGCCCATGTCATGGTATCCCATGCCATGTGTCCTACCCTCATCTCCAGTCCTGGATCCTGAAAAACTCGTCTCAAGGCCTCCCTATTTCCATCTTGATCGTAGGGTATCAACTCCCCATCGATCGGTATCCTCAGAATCCTATAAACATCCTCTAAGGTGACTGTCATCTCACCCATCAGCAAATGAAACGTACATGTCTCTAAGTGCCATCTCTCAGCTAGCACAGTTAGCAGTCCCATGTTCGCCCAAAACTCAGGTACATACATAATATGTCATAGGCCCATAGCTTGAACCACAACTCTATCCTCAACTGTCAGCTCTGCTCGCAAACTCTGAGTTGAAGGGAACCTCTCCCGTGACTCCAGCATAGGTAGATCCTCCTACAGTCAAGCAAATCAATCATGTCAGTCATAGTGGCATTCCCTGTTTATCACAAAATGTTGCTCTTTATCCTAGTGCTTATATTTATCATATGGGGCTATTTATCCTAGTGACACTCGTTGTTCATCACAAAGTGTTGCTATTTATCCTAGTGGTACTCCCTGTTCATCACAAAGTACTACGTGTTTGCACTCCCTATTCATCACAAAGTGCTACTCACTTTTGCACTCACTGTTCATCACAAAGTGCTGCTCATATTTTGTACTCCCTATTCATCACAAAGTGCTGCTCATATTTAGTACTCCCTGTTCATCATAAAGTACTATGTCTTGGTACTCACTGTTCATCACAAAGTGCCTCAATCTATCCTATCTTAGGGCCTCTGCTTGAGTGTATCCTCTTGAGTAGTATCCTAATTGGCAATGTATGTTCTATCATAGAATTGTCAATCCTAGCCCTATCTGCTATCCTAGTCTTCCTAGAGGACCTGCTTGAGTGTATCCTCTTAGCAGCTTATCCAATCGATAGCGTATGTTCATCACAGAACTGTCGATTCAACCTTGAAGACATAAACGCGTTTACATACTTCATCAACTAGCACAAACATAGACGTGCCTAAGCATTTTTTGACCTTGTTTGACATACCTAAACATGCATTTATTGCACTACCTAGCATGCATTAATGACAACATTTATTGCAACAAAGTACAAGGAGGTTTTATGATACTTACCAGCTCTCCTGCATCTGCTAGCCTCTGAAATCAATGAACGTGATCAAATCTGTGAACCAATGCCATCGCTCCTGACTACTGCTATTCTCTCTCTGCACTCTGATCTCTTGGATGTGTGGATGACAATGAGGATGTATTCCCCTCGTGGTCTATTTTATAGACTGCCCTAGCCCTCATTCCCCGAGTCAGTCTTCTTTATCCCGTGACTCTGTCACTTTATCTGGTCAGTCCATTCTAGCCTTTCTTTGTTATCAAGAGATTGTCTGTGATCTTTTCACATATGTTCATTCAATCTCTCGAGGGGGCATATCATTCCCATCTTGGGGAAACTTTGTATTAGTTCATATTATCTTCTTTGAAACAATGCGACAAGTTGCATTGTCTCAAAGAGGGGCAAAATGTAGACACCTAAAATTGTCCGGTCTAATTAAATAAATATCTTTATTTATTTAATTATTTAAGCCTAATTCTTCTACTAATTAAATAAATATTTATTTATTTAATTAATTCATTTATCCTCTTCTAGCCTTATTTCTCATTTAAATAAATACATTTATTTATTTAAATTACCCTTTTCCTAAATTAAATAAATATTTTATTTATTTAATTATCCCACTTCTTCTATTAATTAAATAAATCTTTATTTATTTAATTAATTCATTAGGCTTTTCTACCCATGACACATGTCATTCATCTCATAATTCCTACACTACCTACCTTCTTATTATTTTCTTATTTTCTTTACCTACCCTTTAATCATAGCCGACCTCTTTTACACCTCTCAATCTTATCCCTCCATTTCTTATGGTGTCTTCTATATAAGGAGATGCTTCCTTCATTATCAAACCCTCACTCACTATGCATTCAACCCCCGCTTACGACTCAAATACACTACGCTTTTGCACTTTCATATGTGATCCTACCTGCAACCACATTTCCATTCTTTGTTGACCTCTTGTGCACACATAAAATCTGAGAGCAAATATATCAAGCAAGATCAATGGAGATAGGAAGAATGGAGATCCAAACCCTATTGGACATGTGATGGTATAATCTTTGTGATTTCATTTTGATTTGCATTGTCTTAGGTAATCTTCATATGTTATGGTGGATCTTTGTTGTTGTTAGACTAGGGTTTTGTGGTTGAATCATTTAGTCTTTTCAATTATTGTTGTATCCATTTTCACCATATACAAGTTGCATTACCTCTATATATAATAATAAACTGTAAATGATAATTTAGTCACTTTTGAATAAACTTTATAAGTGAATCTTTATTCACTTTTGAATTAAAATAAAATTTATATTGTATAATATAGTATAATAAGTATAACGTTATACTTATAATAAGTATAACATATTATATTTGATAATTGATTAAATATTATTAGTAAGTATTACATTTATAATGAGGATTAGGGTTAACGCGAGGGTTAGAATTAGGGTTAGGGTTAGTAGTAATATAGATTTAGAGTTAGGTTGGGGTTAGAAATGGTGTTAGAGTTAAGGTTAGAGTTGGAGTTAGGATTGCCATAGTGTTACCATTAGTGATAAGATAGGTGTAAGTTTAGGGTAAGGGTTAGGGTTACAGTTAGAAGTGTTAATTTTAGAAGTAAGGTTAGGGTTAGCATTGCAATTATAATTAGTGTTAGTTTTAGAATTAGGGATAGGGTTAATGATAGATTTAGAGTTAGTGTTGGGATTAGAAATAGTGTTAGTGTCATAGTTATGGTTTGGTTAGTTAGAGTTAGAATTAGTGTTAGTCTTAAGGTTGGGGTCAAGGTTAGGGTTAAGGTGATTTATGAATAGCCCTAGAGTTAGGCTTAGTTTAGGATTAGAGTTACAATTGGAGTTGTTGTTAGTTTTATAATTAGGGTTAGGGTTAGATATATAATTAAATTTATGGTTGAGGTGAGAATTATTATGAGGGGGGAGTTAGGGTTAGAGTTTGAGTTAGGGGTAGGGATAAAATTATTATTGGTGATAAAATTTTATATAAAATTATTAAAGATATATATGCTTAATTTAGAATTAAATTTAGTGTTAAATTTTCATAATCTATTAAAGTTATATATGCTAATATTAGAATTTGTGTCAATGTTAGTGTTATAATTTTATGTAGATTGTTAAGTTTTCTTTTTGCTATGTTAGAAGGCTAATGATTGCCTTAATGCGCACATTAGTATTTTCACTTAGATATTAAATAAATAAATAAATATTATATAATTTATATATAGTAAAAAAATAAAAGAAAAATAATATAAATAAAATATATTAAAAAATAAAAAATATATTATAATAAAATATATTAAAAAATAAATAAAATATTTAAAATATTAAATAAAATTTATCCCTGGGGATAGTGAATAAATTGCTATTTTTTTTATTTTTTTGATAAAAGTGGATAGAACCACTGAACTATATTAAATTTTAAAAGGTTTTTTTTATAGTGTCTGGTTCAAAAAGCACTGAAGGGGAAGAACTAGTAAGAAAACCCTTTAGTATTGCTTAAGTAACACAAGCCTATTCTTTATATTTGTCAACATTATAAATAATATAAATAAAATTTAAATATTTTAAATGAATAAGAACATATATAAAAAATAAAAATAAAAATAAATGATAACAAAATGATAACAAAATTTTAATAATTTAAATTTAAAAATAATATTGAATTTTTCAACATAAAAATTAAATATAGAAATAGTTTGAAAAATAAAAAATATAATATGAATAATGTAAATTGAGAAAAAATTATTCACAATTAAAAAAAAAAAAAACTAAAAATTTATTAAATAAAATATAATTAAAATATATAACATTAAAAATAATAATAATAATAATAATAATAGATAAAATATATTAAAAATAAAAAATAATTTGTGTTGCTACCGTCAATTTGTGTGGCAGGCGCCGGTGAAAAAAGGAGGAGGGCAAGGTAGGCACCTTGCAGCCTTGCAGGGCTGAGGACCCTCCTCCCCAAATCCCCTGTAGGGGTGCGATAACCACTGCACCCTTGCAAGGGATTGGGAAGGGGGACCCTCAGCCTTGCAGGGTTGTGGGGTCCCTACCCTGCTCTTCCTTTTTAAATAAACTTATGAATTAAATAAAAATTAAAATTAAAATTAAAACAATTAAAATAATATAAAATAATTAAAATAAAAATAATAATATTAAAAAAATTATTTAAAATTAAAATAATATCAAATATCCAAATACAATAACTAATGTCTATCAAAAAATCAAATATGAAAATTTATGATTTCTTTATCTCATATAGATAAATTGATTAAAAAATTTAATAATATAATAAATTGAAAAATATAATATGAATAATGTACATTATTATATATATATAATTCAAAATTTTAAAAAATAAAAATTTATTAAATAAAATATAATTAAAATATATAACATATAAAATATTTTTTAAAAAATTATATAAATAAAATATATCAAAAATAAAGAATAATTTGTGTGGGTTGCTACCATCAAAGTTGTGGTGGGTGGTGGGAAAAAGGCAATGAAAAAAGGCAGTGAAAAAAGGAGGAGGGTAGGGTAGGCACCCTGCAACCCTGCAGGGCTAAGGGCCCCCCTCCCCAAATCCCCTGCCCTCCTCTTCTTTTTTAAATAAATTTATAAATTAAATAAAAATAAAAATAATAAAAAAAAAATAATATAAAATTAAAATTAAAATTAAAATAATATAAAATAATTAAAATTAATAATAATATAAAATAAATAAATTAAAATAAAAATAATACAAAATATCTAACTACAATAATTAATATCTATCAAAAAATCAAATAATTTTTTTTATGATTTCTTTATCTCATATATATAAATTGACTAAAAAAGTTAATAATAATATAGGAGGTTTCTTAAATTCTTTTTTATGCTTAATCATGTTTTTTTCCATATCAAAGAATATTTAGAATAATTTAAAATAAATAAAATATAATTATACAAAAAAAAAAGTTGGAGGAAAATAATAAACCGAACCTAATCCTAACGCTAACCTAACCATAATCCTAACTATGAGCCTAACCCTAAGCCTAAAGATAATCCTATTAAACCTAACCTTAACCCCAACCATGATGTAAATAATAAACTTAACCATAACCCCAAACCATAATCCTAATCAGAATCCTAACCCTAACCCTAATCCTAACGCTAACCTAACCATAATCCTAAACCCTAACCCAAATTCAACTTTAATCTTGATCTATCACTAACCTTAATCTAGCCCAAACCTTAATCATAATTAAACTTTAGTACTAATTTAACCTTAACCTTAATGTAATTGAACCATAACCCTAATTCTAACCCTAACTTTGATGTAAAGCCTAAATGTAATTGTAACTGTGATAGTAAACCCTAACCCTAACCATAAATTTAACCCTAATATTAAATTGTAACCATAATCCTAAACCAAAGCCAAACCCTAGTGTTGATGCTAACCCTAACCATTATTGTAACCCTAACCGTAAACCTTCTATATTATTCAAGTACATGAGTGTATTCATGTACTTGGATAATATCATAATGTATGATATTATTCAAGTACATGAATACACTCATGTACTTGAATAATATAGAATGTTTCTTAAATGCTTTCTTATGCTTAATCATTTTTTTTTGTATGCTCTTATTTTATTTTAAATATTCTTTGATATAGAAAAAAATATGATTAAGCAAGCGGAAAAATGGGGCCTCGCCAAAAGGCTGGCTGTCTAGTGGGGTCCATTTTTAAAAAAAAATTATTTAATATTTTAAACATTTTATTTAATAAATTTTTACTTATATTTTTAATTATTTTTTTATATTATTTTTCTTAATATGTTTTTATTAAAATGTATTTTATTTATTTTTTATTTTTTATTTTTAATGAGCAGCAACGGACAGGGAAGACTTTCTGACTAGAGAGAGGGGTGGTTGAACGGATGCAAGGGACAAACCGGTTGGGCTTTCACATCAAGCACATGAACTATGTACTTCATACGGACAGGCATGCGACATGCATATTTCATAAGAGGTAGGGGCCTAGGCTATGCAGTGCTATTTAAAGGGTTGCATAGTCAGTGCCATTTTTCTCCCCTTCCTCTCCCTAATCTTGTCTAATTATTTTAAAGAGACGAAGGGTCATAATACAACCTTATTCAACCCACTAAATAGGTTGGTTAATGAAACTTGACAAAAGCAACAAAGCAATTGCTACATTTGGCATTTCATGTGGAATGAAGAGTGGTGACAATAATCTACTTATACTTTAATCAAACACTATTTTTAGAGTGCTTAACATTAGAAAGATAAGTGTTACTTTTAGATATTTTACATGAGTTTCCTAGGGCCACCCAGTTGTTATAAATTGCCTATAGCACTAAAATGTCCCATTTGTGAAGAATGCATTGAAGATCATAATTCATATATGAAGAGCACATCTTGTGAGAAACACAATTCATATAGAAAAGTTAGGTTTAAATGATGAACAAATTAAGTTTAGAATAATAAAGATGATTAATTAAATAATTAAAGAACTATTTAATTAATAGATAAATAATTAGTAATTAGTGAAAACTCGCACGCATGGGACAATTTTGGGTGCCTATAGTTACATGCTTAATAGACTATGGCCTTTTAATTTTAATATTGATCACCGTAATTCTAACTTTACTTGGTATACATGAAAACATGTCTACTCTATAGTTGAAAGGATTCTCAAGTGTCTTGATAGGGTCATTCTATCAAGTAAATCTACATTTTATATTGTTAATTAGTCTATATCATTTTCAACCATTTTTATAGGTTTTGTATTAAATCACAAGTTCTCATATCCAAGTCATTTTTTTCCCATTAGGTCATTGTTATGCTTTGAAACCACTCTTGTTCATATACATCAAATTTAGAATCCAAAGCCACATCGTCACAATATGATTGTTTCTAAATTCAATGGTTGAATTGTTCCATCAAGTGTGATTCTAACTTTTACACAATAGTGAACACTAGCTTGGGATTTTCTACCACTATGTATATAAAATCACCATCTTAGAGGTTGGTCACACATTTGTTGGGTTGGAATAATGACCATTTCACTAACATAGAAACTAGTTGGTAAAGCTCTAGCAACATAGCCCTAGAAAATTATAATAATATGATTCAAGCTCAAGTTTCCTAGCTCAAGAATTAGGATAAGGTTTTATAAAAATAATAATTGTAGCACATTAGAGATGACTAATATCGTGTTATAAAAATTGTTTTAATTCTTCAACATATTATTTTCCATTATCAATAGATCATCAAAGATTTAGAACCTTCTTCTAAGAGAGACCATGTCCTCCAACAATGCATATGTGATCATTTTTGGCTCTCCACTTCACAATAGTTTATTTTTCACTATTTAATCACCCATGTTAGTTTCTATGAAGCAATTTTCAGCATTCTTAATGATAAAGCTTTTGACATACATGATGATTTTCTATATAAACCTCTAGGGAACACTTTTTAACTAGATATTTCATAAGTATTTTAGAAGTTTACAACTTTATATAATTTAAAAATATATTAACAAATAAATCAATAGAATAATTAAGTCTACTAATCCAAGAGACATTTGCAACTCTAGTAGTAGATCACACTATTAATGTTTCTCACAAAATAATATCCAAAGCATTTAATCTTTATTTGTGGCATTTATTTCCTCTTATAATCTAGTCTTTTATATCCAAAGCACATCTTGTGAGAAACATAATTCATATAGAATTTAAGATCATAATTCATATAGAAAAGTGATATGAAAATATAACATATGATAAAATAGAAAAAATTGTTTTTAAAGAAATCTTTTGCCTGCGCGCATGCAGGAGCATGACCATTTTGGAGGATGTTTCCTTCATGTCCTAATATGCTTGTTTCTCTTTGGCTTTAACCAGAGCAAATCACACAACTTAAGCCTACCTCACACGGTTTAATTCATCGAAAATGGTAAGCCCTTATTTTCTTTGAGTAAATTTTCATCTAGTTGGTGTTTTCAACTCCATTAGATCACTATTTTGAATCTTTTTACCTCTACTTTTTTTATGAACTTTCATACTAATCTCTGTCATGACTGATCTTTAATGTTCTTCTATTGTTTATGTCCTTTTGGAGGAATGTATTTATGCTACTCTCTGTGGCTTATATTTATCTATCTTTTCATTGTCATGACTATCATACACTCCTTCTCTATCAACAGTTAATATTGATGGCTCATTCTTGAAACTCTATCGTTGTATTGTGGGGACTACTCTATATTTGGTGTTGTTGATGCCCTCATAAATGATCTAAGGACTACAAATAACTATTTTTCCTTTGCATATATTATGCTAAATTGATGACTGCAACTCCTAATGACCATGTTCACTATCTTTATGGTCTTTTGGGGACTGTCAAAACTTTGATGGGTACATTGTTGCTTAAGCCTTTGTACTGATCTTTAGGCAAGTCTAGCCATTTCTTTCTTTACTAACACACAATCCTTGTAACATCAAATCTCTGCCTTCCCTCCATGAATGCTTAATGATGACTATCATGAAGGTCACTATTGTGAAGTCTTTAAATAGCTATTCTAACCTCTTGCTTTGACTGTGATTGTATTATGAAGCTTGCATACAATGATATCATACATGGCTGCTATAACTTATGCATGGACCTCTAAATGACACTCATACTATTGCTCCTATAACTTGTGTATGGTTATAAAACCTCTTATTTCTCAAAATTATAAGCTCAAATAAATCTTTTACATTGTTTGAACACACAAGCTATCTCCACTCATACACTATCATGGATGATTTTGAATGCTAAAAGGAAATGAAACTCACATCCAATGAAGGATAGAAACCCCAAAACAAACTATGACTCTTTGACCAAACAAAACCTCTTCAAAATGAATAATAACAACAAGTTAAGAGTCCATTGAATGGATCATCATAATTATACTAGGAGAGAGCGAATGAAAACATCCACTCATATAATGAACACAAAGAGTGAATTAGCATAATATGGGATTTATGGACTGCTTAGATTTCAAAATACTTTCTGATACCACAATCTTGGCTTGAAATACATGGGGAATGATCCTTCTTGCCTTTCATTTGCTTCTTTTGTGGATTCTAATCAGTTTTTGATCTTGAAATCATTGATCTTTCCCCTAAATTGGTACATCAACTCCATGCAATCACTTTCAACATAAAAGCCACTATTTATGCCTTGAATGAACACACTACTTTCCATTTATTACTGCTCTTTAGGACTGCCACTCTCTACTACTTCCACTAATAGCTAATTGAACTTGGCAGCCATGAATATCAAATTGAAGCTAGGGTTTCAAAACCCTAGCTTCCCATAGCATTTTTCTTGATCAAAGGTTCAAACTCTAGGTTAGCATATTTAAAAAATAAATCTCCCTCCAAATTGACAAGCCACGTGATTTTGGTACAATTTTATTTGCCTTTATCAATTTGACACTAGGAAACAAGAGCATTGTAAGGCACTTTATGCCATATTTTAAAAAATAAACCCAAGACGAAAGGTGATGAAAGAAGATTTCATAGCATTAGATGCCACCTTGTAGATCTAAGACTCATAAAATAATTTTCAATTTCATCATAGGGATACAATCTTACACAAGACCTAGATCTACCAAATGATTTAACAAATACAATTTTAAGGGATGAGGCAAAATTAAGCAACAATCAGCACTACAGTTTTTTAATATGAGTGCTCAAAATCTTAAATAGCATCTCTAATAGGTAAGAGCAATGCAATAGGAAGGAAATTGTTTCATATTCAAGTGCTACAACTATGATAGAAAATGCATATGTATATTAAATATATATATATATACATATATGTATGACATGCGAGTATCTACATACATATATCCAAATACAAATATGTATACATATGATATTCATACACGCATACACATGTATGTGGCTTAACTGTCACAGTCGTAACACTTGGATTTGGAGGTGCATGATAGCTTAAATAACCTCCCTCACACCATTGCCAACATGTCACAACTGCAACACTTGGACCTGGAAGAATCTGATGGATTAAATAACTTACTTGATACCATTGGCAACCTTTCACAACTGTGGAGGTTGGAGTTAGAATGCCACAACAACTTAAATAACCTCCTTGATGTCATTGGCAATATGTCATAGTTGTGGCACTTGGAATTAAAATGGTGTGACAACTTAAATATTCCCCTTGATACTATTAACAATCTATTGCAGTTGTAGCACTTGAATATTAGATGGTCTAAAACTTTGATAACAATGGATACAATGGATGTTGATTGAAAAATATCCCTTCTAACCACCTCTGTGACTCTCCTTGGTTTTGACTAAGTTTTGACATCATGCTTGGGTGTTCAAGGGGATTGATGATTGATTCTTTGTTCTATCAAATTCTGATACTTTCCTTTGCACATTAGCAACTCAAGGGAATGCCATGCCTCTACTATTTGTTACCTCAAATTGATCCTTTATGAAAGGGTCTACTAAAACTTTGACAGTGATGCTCTATAGAGTAGTAATGAATCTTTTTTCACTATGGCATGGCCTTTATTGTGTCTTTCATTACTTATTTTGTGAGTCAAGATCTTTTCTTTCTTTGTGAAGAATATCTCTCTTATCATTGTCCCAACACCATTGTTTTGCAAAATCTCTATCAACTGATCTGATTCGAATGACTATGGCAAACTTATACTTTCTTAATGACAACATTCTTTATTGCGTCCATTATTTTCTTTGACTTACTTGTGAGATCCTAGAGTCTACTTACTTTTTCTCAAAGCTTATTGACTATCTTCAATGATGCCAATAAGATTCTTTATTTCTCTTATATCTTTTTATTGCACACACCAGTGTGTTTACTTTGATTGTTGGTTGCTTCTAAATGCACTTTCTCATGCCAACTTTCACAAGTGTATTCATGATGTTCACTATCTCTAGGCTTTGTTCTCGATCCTTACTTTGTACTTTGGCTTCTACACTGGCCCTGAACCTAATAAGATTTCATTTCTTTTATGACAATAAAAACAATGAAACATTTGTTATCCTTGCATCTTGTTTTGATGCATTGTATACTATAAGCTATAGGCATTCATTACTGACTACTATACAACTAATTTGGGTAGAGTTACTTATTTTTCCTATCAGCCCTTTCCATGGTATTTGAGGTTTGTTTACTGTCATGACACTTTTCACTGTTTTGTAACTCTTGTGATGACTGTTCTGGAACTACAAGATCTATGGTTGTTTGAATGACCTTTAAACCACTTTTTTGATGGTCATTCTCATGACCATGGCATCCTTGTTATGCACTATTTTTGTCTAATTAAGAAATGCATCTGAACTGATATTTAATCAAAACTTGGATTTGACAAAAGTCTTCAAACCATTGCATGCATTCTCTAGGGTTATCTCTATACCTTTGTATAGAACTCTAAAACATCTTTATAATAAGAATCTCGAAAGAATAGGTATTGATTCAAAACTCTAATGTTTGCCTAAATGTTTAGAGTGTGTATAGACTTAATTTTCACCAATCAGTTGTCCATTATATTTTGAATCTCACACATTGCCTTACAAAGTTTGCAACAAACATCGACAAGTTTTCCCTCTTTACCATGAATGAACTTTCTATACTCTTTAAAATAAAACTAAATTGTCTTTATGAAGAAACTTTTTATGTCAAAAAGAACATACCATGACAAATGGAAAATATCAAGAAGACTTTTAGCTCATACAAAATCCAAGACCCTAGATGGTTGGTGGTTACCTAGGATTCCACATACATATACATGTATAGCTGAGATGTTGTGCTTCCATCATACCTTTGTTTTTTCCTTGTGGATCTCAATCTTTTCTACCGATTCTTATAGTTGTTTGACTGGCATCATTGCCAACATAACTGATGTATGCATAATAAAGCAAGAGAAACTAGGTCTTATGTTAGCATGGAGATCAGTCAACTGTAGTAAACATGAGTTTTATTTTTTGATAACAAAATTTTCCTCTCATTTGTTGAGCATGATATTGGGGGAAACCTCTGACAATTCCAACTCAAGACAAACAATAATTGATTTATTGTCCCTTTTGAAAGCTCTTTCTTCCTTAACTTCGACAAAAGAAAGGAGACATCATCAACCCTTTCTTTTTAGAATTTAGCAATATATCTTGAAAGAATTTCAAAATAAATTTTGTCCCTCCTTTGCTCAATTTACAACCCTCTAACAAATTCTTTATCAACCTAGGACCTTATTTAGCTATTTGACCTAAAGGGGAAAAATTGACTAAAATAGTTGGAAATGCTCTAGTAGACATGCATGCAAAATGTGGAGTCATAGAAAAAGCACTTGAATTGTTTCATGTAGTCATTTATTTTCCAAATTTTACTAGTGTAACTTTCTTGCAATGAATTCAAAAAATTTCTCTTACATCACAAAAAACTTCATACAACTACAAAAATATATTTTATATGGATCAAGATAACGCCTTCTCATTTGTAAGGGGTTAGAAAGGTTAGAAAGTTAGAGTCTGAAGGGAATTAAAGAAAATTTGTGGTTCCCATCAACATGTTTCCTACCCAAATGGAAAATACCTCTAAGGGACTATTGTCTTCAAGGAAGGTAGTCCAAAAAATTTCATAGACAAATACATAAAATAATAGCACCCTTCCACCAACTAACCCAATCAACCTCCAAGAAACAAGACAATGACTCCTCTAGATGTTCCCAAAACCCAAGGCTTCAAAATAAGATAATTACTCCTCTAGATGTTCCTGAAACCTGTATACTAAGTCCATGATCTCTTGTAGATGCTCTTTGTCACCTTATAGTTATGCTCGCCCATGTCTTGATGGACCATGAAAAACCTCAAGGAATTTTTAGTAACTATATCTCTCATTTGATGGAGTGCAGGTACCACCAAATAGGTATTTTTGAGATATATCTTCCTCGAGCAAGGTAAATTTAGGAAGAGAAGAGGAAAGTGAGACATGTATTAGGTTTGAAAGAGGGAGATTAACTAGAGGTCAAAAGATTAGAAGAAAATTATGTAAACATGTGGAATTTTTCCTTACTGAAGGGGGGTCATGTTCTTATTTATGATGATGAGAGCATAGGTGACATGGAGGTGCCCTTGAGGTACAAACATCTATGAAAATAATGGGTACCCAAGGAACTTCCTCCAATAAAGTTATGTTTCTTCTTTCAGCAACCCCATTCTGCTGAGGTGTTCTAGGTGCAGACATATGTCTCATAATCCCTTGTTCTTCACAATAATTTATGAACTATTGAGAGATGAACTCTCCTCCTCTATCTGATCTCAAAAAACTTCAGACTCTTACTAGTTCCTCTCTCTAATCGAGCCTTGAAGACCTTAAACATGTGAAAGGCTTCAGATTTTTCTTTCAAGAATACAAACCACATCATTCTTGAGAAGTCATATACAAACAACATGAAATACCAGTCACCATAGAAAATATTGGTCCTCATAGGACCACACAAGTTTGTATGAACTAAGTCCAACACATTCTCAGATGAATAAGATGTGCTGCTGAAACTAGACCTAGTCGACTTTTCTAGTTGGTATTCTTTACACAACATTTTCAAGTTTCATAATATCAGGCATACCTCTGACAGACTTCATTTTACTGACTTTTACTATGCTATCAAATTTAACATGACACAGTATTTTGTGCCACAACCAACTATCTTCTACCTTTTCCATTAGACAAATACCTATAGTGGTGTCTAGGTGAAACAGATTACCTCTAGATTGTTTACCGATAGCAATCAGACTTCCTCATTTATCATTTATTTTGCATATTCCTTCATTGAATTCTAACCAGTAACCCTTATTGTTAAGTTGTGCAACACTTAATAGACTATATTTTATCCCTTCTACCCAATAAAAATATTCACAATGTGTTTTATCATTTAGGTCTATAGATCCCTTATCTTTTACTGCACAAGGAGCATCATTGTCGAATCTCACCATTCCTCCATGCTGAGGAATTTGTTTCTGTCACTAGTCATGTGGTGAGTGCAACCACTATCAATTACACAGTCTCCACACCGGTTTGAACTAGAGATCAATGCCATATCACTTTCCTTTGTGTTATCTTCCTTTACCACTACAAATGTAATTCCATCTCCATCGAATCCTTCTAATTCTTCATTGGTAACTCCTTCTTCTACAAGATAGCACTCCTTCTTGCTCTTGTCTTTGTAGATTCTAAAATTATCCTTCCTATCATTGTCAGGACATTTGGATGCAATATGACCTATTCTATTGCAAGAGAAACACTTCAAGGGAAGTTTACCTTTATACTTTCATTTTCCTCTTGTCATCCTTCTTGCTAATAGAGCTTCGATCTCATCTTGTTCTTGTTCTTCAAATAATAGGTTGTCACATTCATGAGAATGACCAATTCTTGTAGTAGAACTATTTTCAGTTACATTTCTTCTCCTTGGTGGTGCACGTATCATGGAAGTTTTGAAGGAAGCATCAATCTTTGGTACGCTATTATCTTAGTTTCTCAATTCAAAGGCAGACAACTTAGCGATCAGTGAGTCAAGTGAAACAATAACTGTTCCCAATGATCTAAGTTCCTGAATTGTAGAAAACCTTATGGCATATTTTGGTAGCAAGGTTCTCAAGATTTTGCTAACCACATCATCTTCTTCAAGATTTCCTCCAGCACTTCTGATGGAATTTACCACATCCTTTGTTCTTTTGCTATACTATTTTATATTTTCTCCTTCTTGCATCCTCATCTCATCAAATTTGCCTCTTAAGTTGTCCACCTTGGCCTTTTGTACATGAGGATCTCCTCCATAGACAGTCTTCAACCTATTCCACATCTCATAGGCTATTTTTCAGATCTTGAACCTTAGCATACTCATTATCAAATAGAGTGCTAGAAATCATATCCATAGTTGTAATGTTGTGTTGCATTTCTTTGATCTGATCTACAGTGATAACCCCTATAGATTCATTTTACTCTATTCTTACATGATTCTAGTATTGATCTCCTAGGGTTTTTAGGTAGAGCTTCATTCTACCACACCAAAAAGTGTAATTCTCCTTAAAGAACTTAGGACCCTCCTTTCGCATCATCTTGGATATTTCCTTAAGTTGTTAAGCTCTTCTAAATCTAAGGACCAAAGCTTTGATACCAATTGTTAGTCCCAATCAGTGCTGAGAGGGGAGGGGTGAATCAACACTTTACCAGTTTTACAAAATTAAAACTTTTTTACTCAAGTATGCACTAACTTAATATTCATCAATACAAACAGTTATTGTAGGAGAATATGTATGCATGAAAAGATACACAATAACACCAAGATTTATCTCGTGGAAACCCAAATGGGAGAAAACCACGATGTGAGTAGAAACTCACAAAATTTACACTCTTCTAGAGTATGCTTAGTGAGGATCCATCCCTATTAGGAGATTACAAAGACACTGTTAGGTGCCACTGAGTTAAGGGATTTTATTTAAGGTCTGTTAGTGCCTTTAACCTATTATAGGTAGCCTTGTTGAAGGAATTGGGATCATCAATTAAAATGTCACCCGGTTAAGGGATTTTACAAAGGGACCTGTTAAAGTCCACCCGATTAAGGCATTTTGAGTTGCAATGGTCAGAAAGCAACATGAATTTGATATGTTGGAATACCTACTGATAGCTTGATCAGATCACAATGAAATTCATACTCTGTCTGCACTGTTTGTGTCTGCTCTGCACTACACCGGTTCTCTACTTATACCCTCGGCTCTGCACTACATCGATTCTCTACTTATACCCTCGACTCTGCACTTTGTTGATCTTCTACTCATACCCTTGGATCTGCACTCTTCCAGTCTACTTCACACACACTCTTCTTTGCTAAATCATTTATCACTTCCTCACTCTTTACTCTGCACTTTGGATCGCCTCTCATAGAATTTGCACTTTGCAAATTTTTCGATCAAAATGTTTTGTATGAACTCAAAACACTTTATACTCTCTCTGTCATCACCTTCAGGTGTTTCATTAATCAATGCAATCACAAATATTAGTAGATTTCAAATTCAAATCTTCTCTCTCTTTCTTTGTATGCCCTGCAACAATTCTGCCAACTACTCATCCAAATCTGCCACTGCATCCCCCAAAAATATCAAATTCTGTGTCAAGTTTAGTCTTTTAAATGCGAACTAGAAAATCTGCAAGTAATCATGGCTTAAATCCATGTTGACTAAGTTTGAATTAAATAACCTTTAGTTTGGTGTTAACACAAACTCACCAACTCACCTTTTGCAATCACAACTATGTAACCGATCGCCACTCTGAGATTTACGGTGACAACCTATCTTCCTTCTGCTTCACTTTTATACTAGTATACCACTGCACTCTCCACTACCAGTTCACCCTTTGATATTGATTTGTAGTACTTACATCAAGCCACTTTTTTGTGTTTGCCAATGAGGTTCCAGTTTGCATAGGACCTCAAGCCTTCTTTCCTAAGTCACCTACTGTGACTTCATCATCATCAAAATAGCCAACTTGAAGATCTAACCTTAACACCTATCTTCTTGAATGATAGACTAGTTAGCTTAGTCTGTCTTCCCTTGAGCTGATTGAACCTTGATCATCTATCTCTTATGCTTCTTCCATGTTGTTTGCAAGCCATCACCTTTGCTACTGAGATACACCACTCCACCGATCAGTGTTAGTCATCAATGACAAATCTTAGCTAATATACCGGTTCACTCGATTAACCGGTTTACTCAATATTAGTGATGCCAATAATCTCCCCCTTTGGCATTGATGGCACCACTTTAGAATATGTATTATCAGTTGCTCCTGCATGTACTTTCTTTATTTTTGTACTAGTCATTACTTCTACTATGAGTAATGAGTGTCTCCGCCTATCACTGGCAATACTATGTTTCCAAAAGACCACTCTAACCACGTCTAGCAACCCTCTGCTTCAACAAATTTTGGTCAACACTACTTCACACAATCTGCCCACTACTCAACAATACTCAAACACTATAACAATCTCCCCCTTTGACAACAATGCCAAAGATGTATTTCAGTACACTTACAAGACTGCTCCCCCTAGCCGGAGTAGTCCACACCTATCAATCTACTTAGAATTTTTTCATAAATAAACCATACCAGATTGATGTAGAGCCCTTTTTCACTTACTTTAATATGGGTAGGGGTGTCACCCCTAGCTTACCTCTGAGGTATTCAAAGGTGTCCTTTTGTAGTGGCTTGGTGAAGATATCAGCCACCTGTTCTTTTGTTGGTATATACTCCAACCTCACTTCCTTATCTTGAAATTGTTCCCTAAGGTAGTGGTATTTCATAGCTATATACTTTGTCTTGGAATGCATCACCGGATTATTGGATATGTTGATAGAACCAATGTTGTCATAGTGAATCACCATAGGTTCAATCACCGTTTCTTGGATACCTTCCAATAATTGCTTGATCCATACTACCTGTGTATAGTTGATTGCAGCAGCCACATACTCTGCCTCAGTTGTGGATTGAGAGATGCAATTATGTTTCTTGCTTGTCCATGACACAATTCTATCTCCAAGAAATAATGCACCTCCACTAGTGCTCTTTCTGTCATCAATGTTCCCTACCCAATCTGCATCAGTGAAGACACTTAAGTTGAAATCTCCTTTATGTGGATACCAGCAACCATACTTATCAGTCCCCTTAAGGTATCCAAATATTCTCTTAATCGCCACCACATGAGTCTCTTTTGGATTTGTAAAAAATCTAGCAACCAAGCCAACACTTGTGCTATATTTGGTCTACTGTGTAATGCATACTGCAACTTACCAATCATAGATCGGTAAAGTGTCTCATTCACTTCATTAGCCTCATCATTTTTGAAGATCTTGCAACCTATAACCATTGGAGTTCCAACAGGTTTGGAATCTTCCATTCCAAAAATCTTCAAGGTTTCCCTTATGTACTTGGTCTGGCTAATGAATATACCATTCTTTAGCTGAGATAGTTGTAGACCGATGAAATTTTTTATTTCACCGATCATGGACATTTCAAATTCTCACTTCATTTCATCTGCAAAACCTTTTCTCATTTCATAATCTCCCCCAAAGATGATGTCATCTACAAAAATTTCTGCAATTAGTTGTTTTCCTTCTCCATTTTTTAGGTACAAGTTACTACTATCACTGGTTCTTATGAACCCTATGGTTAACATATATGAATATAGCCTCTCATACCAAGCTCTTGGTGCTTGTTTTAGCCCAAACATAGCCTTGTTTAGCTTGCATACCATATCTCTTCCATCTTCTGATACAAACCCTTCTGGTTTCTCTATGTACACTTCTTCCTCTAGAACACCATTCAAGAATGCTGATTTTACATCCATTTGGTAAACTTTAAACTTCTTGTAGGCAACATAAGCAAGCAATATTCTGACCCCTTCCAGCCTAACCACCGATGCAAAGGTTTCTCCATAATCCAAACCTTCTTCTTGAGAATACCCTTTGCAGACTAACCTTGCTTTGTTTCTTACTACTTGACTGGTTTCATCCATTTTGTTTCTAAACACCCATTTGGTGCCTATCACATTTTTGTTCTTCGGTCTGGACACAAGAGTCCAAGTTTCATTTTTATCAATTTTCTCTAGTTCCTCCTCCATGGCTTTGATCCATTCTTCATCTTTTAGAGACTCCTTTGTTGTTTTGGGCTCAATTTTGGAGAGCAGACAGGAATTCTCTCATGCTCTTCTTCTAGTCAATACTCCTGCATCTTTGTCACCAATGATATTTTCAGCAGAGTGATTTTTTCTAACATACCTTGCTAGTATGGGTTTGTTTCTTGGAGCTTCTTCTACTAGTTGTGTAGGTTCTACTTCACATGCTTCCTCATTTGCCGCTACAACAAGATTCTCTTCAGCAGGTTCGAACGGTACAATGTCCTCAAATCCTTGATAATCCTCTAGTTCACTCTTGCTATCCTGTTCATTTTTCTCAAAGAACTCATCCACTCTAACATTGGCACTCTCCACAATCTTACCGGTCCTTTTTTTCAAACATCGATATACTTTACTCTTTATGGAGTAACCTAAGAAGGTTCCTTCATCACTCTTGAGATCGAACTTTCTAGAGTACTCATCCCTCTTGATATAGCACCTACTTCCAAATACTTTGAAATAGCTCACATTGGGTGAGTATCCACACCATAATTCATAGGGAGTTTTATTTGTCCCTTTCTTCACCTATATCCAATTCAAGATATACACAATAGTGCTTACTACTTCTCTCTAGAAGATATGTGGAATATCCTTTTGTATCATCAAATTCCTCGCACAATCAATCAGAGTTTTGTTTCTGCTTTCAACAACCCTATTTTGCTGATGTGTTCTAGGTGCAGACATCTGTCTCATAATCCCCCATTCTTCATAGTAATTTATGAACTCTTGAGAGGTGAACTCTCCTCCTCTATCTGATCTCAAACATTTTAGACTCTTACCGATTCCTCTCTCTACACAAGCCTTGAAGACCTTAAACATGTGAAAGGCTTCAGATTTTTCTTTCAAGAATGCAACCCACATCATTCTTAAGAAGTCATCTACAAATAACATGAAATACCAATCCCCATAGAAACTCTTGGTCCTCATAGGACCAAACAATTGTATATGAACTAATTCCAGCACATTCTCAGATGAATAAGATTTGGTGTTGAAACTAGACCCAGTCAACTTTCCTAGTTGGTATTCCTTACACATAGCATTTTTTTAGGTTTCATAATGTCAGGCATACCTTTGACAGACTTCATTTTACTAAATTTTTCTATGCTATAAAAGTTAACATGACACAATATTTTGTGCCACAACCAACTATCTTCTACTTTTTCCATTAGACAACTACCTACAGTGGTGTCTAGGTGAAGTAGATTACCTCTAGATTATTTACCGGTAGCAATCAGACTTCCTAATTTATCATTTATTTTGCATTTTCCTTCATTGAATTATAACTGGTAACCCTTATTGTTAAGTTGTGCCACACTTAACGGACTATCTTTTAGACCTTCTACCCAATAAATATCTTCACAATTTTTTTAATCATTTAGGGCTATAGATCCCTTACCTTTTACTGCACAAGGAGAATCATTGTCGAATCTCACCATTCCTCCATTACAGTCGTCCATGCTGAGGAATTTGTTTATGTCACCAGTCATGTGGTGAGTGCAACCACTATCAATTACCCAATCTCCACACTAGTTTGAACTAGAGAACAATGCCATATCACTTTCCTCTGTGTTATCTTCCTTTACCACGACAAATGCAATTCCATCTCCATCTGATCCTTTTGATTATTCATCAGTATCAGATTATTCATTGGTAACTCCTTCTTCTGCAAGATAACACTCCTTTCTCTTATCTTTGTATCTTCTAAAATTATCCTTCCTATCATTGGCAAGACATCTGGATGCAATATGACCTATTCTATTGCAAGAAAAACACTTCAAGGGAAGTTTACCTTTATACTTTCCTTTTCCTCTTGGCAGCCTTCTTGATAATAGAGCTTCAATCTCATCTTGTTCATGTTCTTTAGATAACAGGTTATCACATTAATGGGAATGATCGGTTCTTGTAGTATAACTACTTCCGATTTCTTTTCTTCTCCTTATTGGTGCAGGTATCATGGAAGCTTTGAAGGCAACATTAATCTTTGGTACATTATTCTCATAGTTGCCCAATTCAAAGGCAAACAACTTAGCAATCAGTGAGTCAAGTGAAACAATAACTGTTCCCAAGGATCTGAGTTCCTGAATTGTAGAAACCCTTATGGCATATTGTGGTAGCAAGGTTCTCAGGATTTTGCTGACCACATCATCTTCTTCAAGCTTTCCTCCTGCACTTCTAATGGAATTTACCACATCCTTTATTCTTTTGCTATATTGTTCTATATTTTCTCCTTCTTGTATCCTCATCTCATCAAAATTTGCCTCTTAAGTTGTCCACCTTGGCCTTTCGTACATGAGGATCTCATCCATGGACAGTCTTCAGCTTATTCCACATCTCATAGGCTATTTTCAGATCTTGAACCTCAACATACACATTATCAGATAGAGTGCTAGCAATCATATCTATAGTTGTAATGTTGTCTTTCCTTTATTTGATCTGATCTACAGTGAGAACCCCTGTAGGTTCATTGTACTCTATGTTTACATGATTCTAGTATTGATCTCCTATGGTTTTTAGGTAGAGTTGTTAGGTCCCAGGAAGGACAAATGAGAGGGGGGGGTGAATCAGTTGTGAACTAGTTGTCAATAAATTGTAATCCAAATGAAAATTATTCTAACTTAAACTTAATGCTGGTAAACCAAACTTAAGTGTCGGTAAAATAGATTAACAGTTATAGTAGTATTGGTTTAACTTAATGCATAAAACATAAAGAGAAACAACATCCACAACACATAACACATATTTTGACGTGGAAACCCAGTAAGGGAAAAACCACGGTAGGAAAACTTACCCACAATCAGATGATACTACTGCATATAGTAAGTGTATACAAAATGGGGTCTCCACATGCAAAAAGGCCAATTGCTCTTCAATATTTGAACACACTCACCATATCCTATCCCGATCTTCAATAAGATCTTACAATCTTTTATACAAAACCTAAGACCAAATGTATAGGTCGGCTCACTAAAGATATTACAATTGAATTAATTGCAAATAAGTCTTGATGCGATACAACATGTCAGCTCAATACATTTACCATATTATCCAATCAATAAACAATCTCCATAACGTGTCGTGCTGATCTGGAGTATCGGTCCATAACCTAGACTTATCAGTCGATAAAGGCAAATCTGTCAACCTAATTAGACCAAAAAGCAAAACACCAAATCCAAACTTCCAGTCCATGTCTTTGACATAACCAAATGATCTCCAGATGATAATAATTCATCATCGGTGCCAATGAACAATATAACTTGTGGTGAGCACATACCAGTGACTGTTCATAAGCCACTAACCATATCGGTGAACATAATGTAAACCTCCAAGAAGACAAGTGTTGACATCAATGAAAAAACCAATGCAACACATGATGAAGTCATCCATAATACCAACAATCTCTCCCTTTGGCATTGATGGCAATACTAGATGGAAAAACATCTAAGTGCCAAAAACAGAATGCCAAAAACTAATAGACCAACAATCTCCCAAAGGTAGATCGATACAAATTTTTGTAATAGAAACAGAAACCAAAACCAAAAATATATATATCCAAAATAATATATCTTTCCAAGTAGAATGATCATCTCTCCCCAAATACAAAGTTTTTCCATAGATATCTCTTCCCCTTTGACATCAAATGCCAAAGCAGTTAAGAATTCAAAACTTAACATTCAGCCAACTACTCCTAAGAAGTAGCTCTCCTTCATCAAAGCCGAAAAAAGATTTTTCTGTTAGTCCCTATCGGTTTGATGCCAATCTTCAACATCTAAGTCTCTGTTGGTGGGGAAATTACCCCAAGCTGCTCTCTAAGATATTCAAATGTTTCCTTAGGCAAAGGCTTTGTAAAGATATCTGCAATTTGCTCTTTAGTATTCACATAAACCAATTTCACTTCATTTGCTTCAACATTCTCTTTCAAAAAATTATACTTAATAAAAACATGCTTTGTCTTAGAGTGAAATACTGGATTCTTTGATATATCAATTGCTACTAAATTATCACAATAAATGATTATTGGTTCTTTTAATTTTACCTTTATATCCTTCAACATTTGCTTTATCCATAATACCTGAGTACAATTAGTTGTTGTTGCAACATATTCTAATTTTGTTGTTGATAATGATGTACAAGTCCGCTTCTTGCTTATCCATGAAATCAATCTTCTGCCAAGAAAGAATGCACAACCAGTGGTTCTCTTTCTGTCATCTACATCTCCTACCTAATTTGCATTGGTGTATGCACATAAATCAAAATTTTCATCTTTAGGATACCATCAATCAATATTTGTTGTGCCTTGTAGGTACCAGAAAATCCTTTTAACGGCTGATTCATGATTTTATTTAGGATTTCTTTGAAATCTTGAAACAATACACACTGCATTCATTATATCAGGTCTTGTTTGTGTTAAATATAGTAGACCTCCAATCATATATTTGTAGCTTGTCAGATTAATAGGAGCTGAATCATCCTTCAATGTCAATTTATCAATTGTAGTCATAGGAGTACTTACTGGTTTGGAATTTTTCATACCAAATTTATTCAAAAGTTCCTTCAAGTACTTTGTTTGACATATGAATATACCTTTATCTGTTTGTGAAATCTGCAAAACTAGAAAAAAAATTTATCTCTCTAATCATAGACATTTCAAATTCTTTTTGCATCTTGTTAGCAAAGTCCTTACATAATCCATCTTCACCTCCAAAAATGATATCATCCACAAATACTTCAATAACCAAAATATCATCATTCCTAACTTTGTAATACAAAATGTTGTCAGCTTTACCTTTTGTATAACCAAGCTTCAAAAGATATCTATCCAATCTAGCATACCAAGCTCTAGGAGCTTGCTTTAATCCATATAAAGCTTTCCTTAACCTACAAACCATATCTTTATTATCTGTCAAAGAAAATCCATCAGGTTGTTCAAAGTAAACTTCCTCCTCAAGATCTCCATTAAAAAATGCACATTTTACATCCATTTAATAAACTTTATAGTTCTTATAGGCTATAAATCAAAGAAATAGTCTAACCGCCTCAATTCTGGCTACCGGTGCAAAGGTTTTTATTATAATATATTCCTTCTTTTTGTGAATAACCTTTACAACTTAATATTTCTTTGTTTCTGATTATTTCTCCATCTTCATTAAGTTTATTCCTAAATACTCATTTAGTTCCAATTACATTTTTGTCTTTAGGTTGGGGAACTAATGTCCAAGTTTTGTGTTGGCATTTCAATAGAAAGGAGATTGTTGATATTCATTAAGGATATTGAGAAGGTTGTTGAAGATTATTTGATATAACTAAAAAAGGATGATAACTATCTTTATAACATTATTTTGTCATTGATGTCAAGAAATTGATTTTCTGATTCAGTATGATGTTGCCATATCTTGAGAAGATTGATTTGAAGAGAATGAAGATGTTGGTAAAAGACACAAAAAGAATGTGATGAGAAAGGTGAGAAATAAGATATTCAATGGGCAACTATTACTAAGTTAGACAATGATGAGATCATGATGTTTAGATTGTTTTGATATCCTACATATGTTGTTGATTGTAAGGTTAATACTATACTATGTCACCGAGCAAAGAACCTAGTCGATAAACCCTAAGGTTATCGATATCAATTAATGAAGGTAGAATGTCTATCGAGTGAAGTTCAATATTTACCAAGTTGTAGCCGAGTTATGATAGATCGTATTGGATGAATACAAGCATTATTTAATGAAGGACAATGATGAGCTGGAGCTTGATTAAATGATTGGTATGTCATGCATGAAGTTTGTTAAGGATCTATGACAATGGAAAATCAAGAGGAAGATCTACAGCACAGATTGAACCGCAATAACCTAGCACAAGTTCCTAGGAAGGTATGCAAGTTCCAAGGTGAGGTAAAACATTTTCAGATCAAAGGATACATTGAGCCTAGTCAATATTGAAGATCTGACGGCTAAGATTGATCATGGGAAATGTGATCAAAGAGATTAAGCGATTAGCAATTGTTTATAAATAAGGAATTATTGATAAACAATGTATGCGGGCAATTGTAAGCACAGGGATGCTACATTGTGATTACCAAGCACAGAAGCTTGAAGACTTGTTTGAATAACAGAGTAAGGAGCCCAACAGAGGGACAAGATAAGTCCTATGACAAGATTGTTTTGAGAAAAATAGAATCTGCTTTAGCATTTTAGATGTGAAGTTATAGATATATTTTTATTACTGTTATTTTGTAAGTGATAGAAAATCTCTTAACTGAGTGGACTTAACAGTCTTATTTGTAAACCCTCTAGCAAGGTAACATTCTAAATGAGTGTTTGAAATCCTTTGACAAGATCACTTCTAACAAAGTGAAGATCCTAACAGATCTAAGGGAAATCCCTTAACCGGGTCACATCTAGCAATGTGTTTGTAATCTTTAACAGGATTTGCTTTTAACCGAGCATACTCTAGAAGAATATTTCGTAGTGGGTCCGAAATCCCATAGTGGTTTTTCCCTATTTAGGTTTCCACGTTAAATCTGGTGTTATATGTGTTATGATGATTATGTGTTTATGAGTTAGCATGTTTAGTAGTTTTTGGTTATATTGTTGAAGTATAAGTTACCGAGATTGAATCTGTTGATTTTATGGAAGATTAAGTCTGTATGATTCACCCCCCCCCCCCCCTCTCATCTTGTTAGTCTTTGGCATCATAACTTTACAATTGGTATCAGAACTTTGGACTTCGAAAGAAAAGTTTAAAGGTACTTGAGGCAAAGATCCGAAGATTTATAAAAGGGATGCACCAAAGTTGAACAAGTCAAGTTTCTCCACATGGCAGAAAAGGATGAAGCTCCATTTATCAGGAATTGGAGAATATGCAACATATTATTTGGAGAATGATTACATACCACCAAGCACCAACCCGATGACCTTGGAAGAGATAAAGGCAAAGCAAGAACATATTCAAGCTATGATTGAAATAACATCAGCACTGACCGACTCAGAGTTTAATGATCTAGAAGGCTATAATGATGCAAAAGTAATATGGACCAAGCTTATATCTATCTATGGCGGTGATGAACATGTCCAAACAGCAAAAGCAAATAGTCTAAGAGGACAACTTGAACCCATGAGAATAAATGAAGGTGAGAACATAACACAATACAGTACAAGGTTAAAGGAGACTGTCAATCAAATTAAAGGAGCAGGAGGAACTATTGAAGAAAAGGATGTAACAAGTAAGTTGCTTAGAACACTTCTACCTACTTATGCCATTCGATTATCTGCAATCAATGAACTAAGGTATGTACCTAACATTCCAGTTTCTTTGGATGCTACAATTGGTAAGCTACATGCATTTGAGTTAAGTAATTTTGATAACAGTGGGTCTTCAGTAAATAAAGTAGAATCCGTTACTACTTATCAGATTGTGATTAGTTTTATGTCAAAGTTATACTATATACTCTAGTCGGTTACTATTACCAAAATATTCAGTTGGTATGCACAGTCTAGTCGGTTACAGAAGAAAGCAGTCACAGAAAGCAGTATACACCGAGCTGTCTACCGAGTATGTTTTTATGTCTACCGAGCAGCAAAGATGACACACCGAGTTGATATACACCAAGTGAAACGTGTTACTAGATTCATTGAACTTGGAAATGCACATGAAAACGTGTTACAAGATCAAGGCACATCTAACCATTATTACATTGGAAATTGCACTAGAAGATTGTGTATGATGTCAAGGTCATCTAACCAATGGAATATTTTACATGGTTATAAATCATGTTTGTAAGATCGAAGCAATGAATTGGATCACCGTCTCAAGAGATCATTTATACAACATGAGTTAAGGGTGTATGTATGAGTGTAAGAAGATTGTTATAGAGACACAGAGGCCACCGAGAAGGTTTTCAAAGAACAGTCGAAGAATAGAGTAAACAGAAGGGTTTATTGAGTTACTATATGGGTTACTGAGGTATTCTATAAGCAAGGTAATATTATTCTAAGCACATAGAATCTTCTATAACATTTCAGATGTAAAGTTGTAGATATTTGTAATGATTTTATTGTAATATTGTGAAGTTGAAAGAGAAACCTTTAACAGGGTAAAAGACTCTAATCAAGCCTATAAATTGTAAAGCCTCTAACCAGGTGCAACATTTAGATTAAGTGTTGTAAAATCCTTTAGCAAGGTAGATCTAACATATCTTGTTACTCCTAATAGGGTAAGCTATCAGAAATAGCTAAACATGTAGCTCTAACCGAGCACTCTTTATTATTGCAATAGTGAAGTTGTGGGTGCCATCCCAACCGCAGTTTTTCTCTCTAACCAAGAGTTTCTGCATAACCAAAATATATGTGTTATGGAGTGAATCATGTATGATTTTTATCTATTTGCTTTAGCTTTATTTTATGTTACTGCACTATTCAATTTATGCATAACAGTAAAGTTATTATTCAAGAAAAGTTTTGGAGTACTGATTCACCCCTCCCCTCTCAGTACATTAGCTTTCCATATTGGGCCTAACAATTGGTATCAGAGCTTGAATCTTGGAAAAGGGTTTAACTACTTAAAGAGAAAGATCTTATCAATGGAAGGCTATAAACAATCTCAAAGGATTGTGCATCTGCAAGAAGAGCTGGATCATGCTAATCAAGTGATTGCAGACATGCAAAGGCAAATGAAAAAATCTTTGAAAGTAAGAAGAAGATTATTTGATGATTTGTAGGACTTTCAAGAGTTAGTGGAACAAATTGAGACATCATCTGAGAACAGTATATCTGAACAAACTGAAGAAATGATTGGAGTATTGAAAGAAAAGAACAAAGCATTGGCTGATCAACTAAAAGCAATGAAAAGAGAACATGAACATTTCAGCACACAGATGACTGAAAATCTAGATGCATTAAGAACAACTAAGGATAAAGTAAGAAATCTAGAAAGAGAGAAACAACAACTTCAAGTCTTAGTATCTGATAAGAATGATGAAATCTCAAGGTTGACTAGAATTCAACAAAACCTATCAGATCAACTAGGTTATGCACATCATGAAGCAATTCTGAAGAATGATGAGAACCAAGCATTGAGACTTGAAGTATCAAGGTTGACCAATGAACTTGAAACAAAGAAGAAATCCAAAGAAACACTGAAGAAGAGTTATGAAGCATCAAAGATGTTGGATGAGCAACTGAATACAAGAAGACCCAACAAAGATGCAGGACCTGGTTACAAAGGAAAAGACTCTACCAAGAAAGGAATTCATACTATCGAGAGAGGAGAATCATCAAAGCAAGCTGGAAACAAGAATAACATCAAAAGAAAGAAGCCTATTTGCAACTACTATGGAAATCAAGGTCACACTGCCAACATATGCCAAATCAGAAAAGGTAAGCAACCAAATGTCACTAAGTCCAATGGTTATTGTTACAATTTCAATAAATATGGTCACACATCTAATCAATCTAGGACACAAAGTCTGTTAACAATTATCAAAAGGCAAAATTCAAAGTGTTTTGTAGAAACTGCAATAGATATGGACATAATACCAAGAAGTGTTGGTTTAAGCAAAAGAACTACATGTGGTCTGCACACCGAGCAAACACTAGAGGTTACCAAACTTACACAGATCCTTACCGACAATATGTAGTAGTACCATGGGATTATAATACAAGGATATGGTGTGAATGTTGTGCAAGATATGGACATATTAGTGCTAACTATTTTATAAGGTTTGGAATGAACAATCAAAGATCATGGAGAAATCCTGGTATGGCATGTTTTCATTGTCACAAAGTTGGACACTTGGTTGGAGATTGTAGAGATCAACCTAGAAAAGACATTGAAGAAATAAAAGAAAAATTACAGATGATTTGGAAAAAGAAAGAAATTGTGTCAAATAAAGAAAGCACCTTACCTACCGAGTTAGGTGCACCTATTCCAAATTAATCGGTAAAGGTATGAAGGGACTGCATTCTCTAAAGGTTAGAATCATAACAATTCCTATTCTATTATGTACTAGATTAAAAATCTGCATAGTTAAGATGTATTAGTAAGTTTGAAATTCTATCAAAGTCTTTTTGAAGCACTTTACAGGAAACCTGTCAAGTCGGTGAATATAGGAAGCCTGTCAAGTTGATAAATGAAGGAAGCTTGGTAAGTCGGTTAAAATTAAAAAAAAAGAGAGTAAATCGGCTAAAGAGGAACTGAGTGCATTTAATGTTTTTGACCTAACCTGCACGGAGCCCGATAAGGTATTTTGTGTACTTAAAAGCATTTTTGCGGTCATTTACACTTACCAAGTTTTTGATAGAGCAGAGCAAGCGATTCCAAGGCGATCAAAACCTCATTCAAAGAAAATCCAAGGTATTTACATTAAATCTCAACGTATTGTTAAGCTGGTTTACTAATCTTATCTAGTTGCCATTATTTGCTAAGTATAAAGTGTTTGTCGTTTGAAATCCTGAAACCCTAAGGACTCTTTACTAGTTTTTACCTGAAATCTTAAATGGCGCCCAAGATCCAAGATACCATAGTTGTCAAGAATGTAGATAAGCCCTCACTAAAATACTCTTTGACTCCTAAAGTCACCTTCAAACTGGATGACAAAACCACCTTTTCACTCATCCCAGACAGAGTGTTGTTAATTGAAGATGTGAGATTCTTCACCAAATGTCGTGTTGAAGAACTCGGTCATGTTGAAATCAGAGACACCTATGATGAGCTATGTACTGATGGTAAATTAAACGACAAGTATGAACAAATCAAAATCAAAGGATTAACTGAAGCCCTAACCTATCCTCATGTGTTCAAACCCCAGTGGGTCAAGTTTGTTCTAAGCAGAGTTCATGATGATTTCATGTGGCTAGAAGAGCAACCATTCAAGATAACCAAGGAAATCATTCACTTGATTACCGGTTACCCTATCTATGATCATGCCTGAGCCCAGAAGATGATATCACAGAAGGAATTGATCAGTTTAACCAGACTTTAGAAGAGTTCAATAACAACTTGTGGGTATTCATCCCCACTGTGGTTTTTCCTAGTTGGGTTTCCACGTGAAAAATAAGTGTGTTATGTGTGATGCCTTTTCATATGATGTCTTAGTGTTTTCTATTAAGTGGTAAAGCATGTTGATCAAGTGGTCATTATATTTCTGATGTATTACATGTTTAAGCATATGGGTGAAGTGGAAATGAGATATTAGGTTTTGTGAAAGATCTAAGTGTTACCGGTTTATGTCTTTCACAATCTCACTGTGTTTTACCAGTAGTGCCCTAATTTAGATCGGTGATGTTGTTTACTAGTTAGTGCAGTCTTTGCAGTTTAAGTTGTTAAAGAAGTTTTTATCTATAGTGATTCACCCCCCCCCCCCTCTCAGTATCTATTGAATATTTAATGTTCATCATTATTCATCATCCACCACCTTTTTATTCATTTGACAATGTAGAAGACGAAGACTTAAAGTTTTTTAGATCAAATTTGATTATCTGAGGTAATATCTTCATGTTTCTAGAATTTAAATACTTATCAAGTATTTTTTTATTTACATTTTAGAATAGACATGTTATTTTCTTAATTTATACTAATCCTATTAGATTTATATTAGATTTAACATTGAATTCAAAGGAAGTTGCATAAGAAGCTTAATTTTTTAGTACTTTAAAGAAAAAAACAAAAGAACATGAAATAATTTTCACTTTGTATATCCATTTTAACATATGCATAAATTATCATTGTCACCTTGTCACTTAGGTCAATTCAAATCCTTTTTACTTTGATTTTATTCTATTTGTGTAATTTATGTTTAAGTTTGACTTTAATATAACTATGTGAGCATGAACACCTAGTTAAATTGTTCATCATCCTTTCTTAATACAGTATGATAGTTCTGATACTTAATGTTAAGTACATATGCCAAGCTAATAAGATGAGAGGGGGGGGGGGGGGGGGGGGGTGTTCAATCATACAAACTTAATCTTCCATAAAAACAACAGATTCAACCTCGGTAACATATACTTCAGCAATATAACCAAAACTGCTAAACATGCAAAATCAAAAGCATATAAGCATCATAACACTCATAACACCAAATTTAACGTGGAAACCCAAATAGGGAAAAACCATTGTGGGATTTTGGACCCACTAAGAAATATACTCTTCTAGAGTATGCTCGGTTAAAAGCAAATCATGTTAAAGATTACAAACACATTGCTAGATGTGACCCGGTTAAGGGATTTCCCTCAGATCTGTTAGGATCTTCACCTTGTTAGAAGTGACCTTGTTCAAGGATTTCAAACACTCAATCAGAATGTCACCTTGCTAGAGGGTTTTACAAATAAGACTGTTAAGTCCACTCAGTTGAGAGATTTTCTGTCACTTTACAAAATAATAGTAATTAAAATCTATCTGCAACTTCACATCTAAAAATGTTAAAGTAGATTCTTATTTGCTCAATACAATAGGACTAATCTTGTCCATCTGCTGGGCTCTATACTCTATTATTCAAATAGGTCTTCAAGCTTCAGTGCTCGGTAATCACTATGTAGCATCCCTGTGCATACACTTGCCCGCATACATTGTTTATCAATAGTTCCTTATTCACCAACTGCTTAATCTCCTTGATCACATTTCCCATGATCAATCATAGCCATCAGATCTTCAAACTTCACCAGGTTCAATGTATCCTTCGATCTAAAAATGTTTTACCCCACCTTGGAACTTGTGCTAGGGTATTGCAGTTCAATCTGAGTTCTAGATCTTCCTGTCAATTTTCCTTTGCCATAGATTCTTTAACAAACTTCATGCATGGCATACCAATCATTTAATCATAGCCATCTCATCAGCTTCCTTCATTAAATAATTCTTTTATTCATTCAATGCTTTCTGTTACTACTCGGTTGCATCTCGATAAATACTAAACTTCACTCGGTAGACATTCTACCTTCATTAACCTATAGCGATAACCTTAGGGTTTACCGACTAGGTTCTTTTCTCGGTAATATAGTATAGTATTAACCTTACAATCAATAACATATGTATGATATCAAAACAATCTAAACATCATGATCTCATCATTGTCCAACTCGGTAATAGTTTCCCATTGAATAACTTATTCATCACATTCTTTTTGTGTCTTTTCCCGACATCTTTATACTCATCAAATCATACTTCTTGAGATATGGCAACATCATACTGAATTAGAAAATCAATTTCTTGACATCAATGACAAAATAATAATATTAAGATAGTAAACATCCTTAATCAATTATATCCATAATCATCAACAACCTTCTCAATATCCTTATTGAGATGCCAACAATCTCTCCTTGTCTGTTATAATGCCAACAATCTCCCCCTTTGGCATTGATGTCAAAACCAATTGATTTGACCTAATTGATTCAAATTGTTGTGAAATTTTGAAATGCTGAAATGCTCTCCCCCTATCATCAGTCTTCTCCCCCATACATTAGTATTCACTCCTTTTCTTTAGTCTTCTCCCCCTTTGACAACAATGCTAAAAAGTAGAGAACTTAAACATAATTTCTTCCTATGTGAAGTGATTTTCTATTGTTATGTGTCAAGTTAGTCTCGGTTAGAGCATTTTGTCTTCAATGCCTGTTCCTTGTATTTGTTTCCTGCACACCTTTAGAAAACATCCTAAAGTGTGTAAATCAGCATCAACTCCTAAAAAATATTTTGTAGAGTCATCGAATTGATGCTTTCACCGAACTCAGTCAGTGAGTAGAAGATAGGGGTAGGACCCCTAACTTACTTCTGGGATACTCAAAAGTGTCCCTTGGCAGTGGCTTGGTGAAGATATCTACTATTTGTTCCTTTGTGCTAACATACTCCAACACCACTTTCTTCTCTTGAGCTTCTTCTCTAAGATAATGACATTTGATAGAGACGTGCTTTGTCTTAGAGTGCATAACAGGATTCTTTGAAATGTTAATGGCACTAGTATTGTCATAGAATATAGTTATTGGCTCGGTAACTTTCTCATTTAAACCTTCCAACAATTGTTTGATCCATGCTATGTTGGTACAATTCAATGCTGCAGCAACGTATTCAGCTTCTGCTATTGACTGTGAAACACATCCTTGTTTCTTGCTAAGCCAACTCACTAGTCTTTCTCCTAAAAAGAAAGCTCTTCCACTTGTGCTTTTCCTGTCATCAATGTTGCCTGCCCAATAAGCATCAGTATAAACTTTTAAATCAAAATCATTTCTTTTCTGATATACTAAGCCATAATCCTCAGTACCTTTCAAGTATCTAAAAATTCTCTTGATTTTTGTCATGTGTGTTTCCTTAGGATCTGCAGAGAATCTTGCAACTATACCTACTGCATGTGCTATGTCTGGCCTACTGTGAACAACATATTGTAGCTTTCCAATCATGGATCGGTAAAGTGTCTCATCAACAAATGCAGATTCATCATTCTTTGATAGTTTACAGTTGGTAGTCATAAGAGTACTTACTGGTTTTGAACCCTCCATTCCAAATTTCTTCAAGATTTCCTTTGTGTACTTGGATTGAGTCATGAAAATCTCATCTTTCATTTGCAGTATCTATAAACCTATAAAATACTTTATCTCACCAATTAATGACATCTCAAATTCTTTGCTCATTTCATTTCCAAAGTTCTTACATAGAGAGTCATTTCCACAAAAGATAATATCATCAACAAATATGGTTGAGATCAGTATTCCATTTTCATCATTCTTCATGTACATGTTACTATTTTCACTTGTTCTTATAAAACCAATCTTGATTAAATAAGAGTGTAATCTTTGATACCATGCTCTAGGTGCTTGTTTCAAACCATATAAAGCTTTCTTCAATTTGCATACCTGATCTTTATTCTTGTCTTCAACAAATCCTTCAGGTTGTTCAATAAAAACTTGGTAGGACTTGTATACCATTCAGAAATGCAAATTTGACATCCATTTGATATACCTTGAAATTCTTATAAGTAGCATATGCTAATAATGTTCTTACTCCTTCAAGTCTTGCCACAGGTGCAAAAGTCTCACCATAATCAATTCCTTCTTCTTGGGCATAATCTTTGCAAACTAGTCTAGCTTTATTTTGAATGACCTCACCTTTTTCATTCAGCTTGTTTCTAAAAATCCACTTTGTACTGATTACATTTTTGTCCTTCGGTCTTTGGACTAGTGTCCATGTGTCATTCTTCTTGATTTTATCAATCGCTTATGTCATAGCATTTATCCAATCTTCACTGTTAAATGCCTCTTTCACTATTCTCGGTTCAAATTCAGATATCAGACATGTGTTCTATCTCAGTTTGTTCCTTGTCATCACTGGATCATCCTTATCTCCTATAATCTGACTTGATGCATGATGTCTTCTGACATACTTGGCTAATACAGGCTCGGTAGGCTCTATATGATCTTCTTCATCACTCGATAACTGGACATTCTCTTCATTTCCTTCTGCAGTTTTCTTGGTAGGACTTGTCAGTTGAACATAGACAAATTCATCATAATCTTCTGGTTCTTTAGAGTTTCCTTCATCATTTCTTTCTGCAAATTCATCAATTTTCACATTTGTACTTTCTACTATTTTGTTAGATGATTTGATCAAACATTTAAATGCTTTACTTCTAGAAGAATAACCAAGAAATGTTCCTTCTTCACTTTTCTGGTCAAACTTTCCATTTCTATCATCCTTGTGTACATATCATCTACTTCCAAAGATTTTAAAATAACTTACATTAGGTTTCTTGTCATACCAGATTTCATAAGGTGTCTTCAAAGTTCCTTTCTTCAGTTGTACTCAGTTCAGGGTGTAAACTGTTGTGCTTATTGCTTCTCTCCAAAATGTTTGTGGTACTTTCTTTTCAATCATCAAGGTTCTGGCACAATCCACAATAGATCTATTTCTTCTCTCAGCAATTCCATTTTGTTGTGGAGTTCTCGGTGCAGAGACTTGTCTTTTTATACCATGATCACTACAGAATAAGTTGAACTCATCAGATGTGAACTCTCCTCCTCTATCTGACCTAAGACATTTCAGTTGTCTTCCTGTTTCATTTTCAACTCTTGCCTTGTACCTTTTAAACATTTGAAAATCTTCTAATTTTTCTTTTAAAAACATTACTGACATCATCCTTGAATAATCATCCACAAATAATATGAAATGTTTATCACCATAATAACTTTGAACTTTCATAGGACCACAAAGATCAGTGTGCACAAGATCTAAAATTCCCTTAGAAGTGTAGGACTTACTTGTAAAGCTTGATCTTGTCATTTTACCCATTTGGCATCCTTGGCACGTAGCATTCTCAAGTTTTTCATGACTCGGTAGACCTCTTACTCGGTGCTTCTTGCTTATTTTGAATAGATTATCAAAATTTACATGACAAAACCTTTTATGCCATAACCAGGTATCATCTATTTTTGCATACAGACATTTATTTCGAGTTGAGTCAAGGTGAAATGTGTTACCTTTTGTTTGTGTCCCTGTAGCAGCTAACTTTCCATGCTTGTCATGAACTTTGACAATTCCTTTCAGAAATTCTATTCGGTATCCTGTATTGTTTAGCTGTGACACACTCAACAAATTGTATTTCAAACCTTCAACCCAATAAACATCATTGCATCTTGCATTATCAATAAGTGTTATAGATCCTTTACCTTTTACTGGACATGGTGCATCATTATCAAATCTTACATAGCCTCCATCATAATCTTCTAACATAACAAACTTGTGTTTATCACCTGTCATGTGATGTGAGCATCCACTATCTATGATCCAAGAATCATTAGTATTTAGGTGAGATATTAGGGCTTTTTCTTCATACCTTTCTTCATCTAATCCATCTTTGATAGCCACATAAACTACTTCCTCTGTATCAGTTTCATCTGATTTATCATCATTGGATTCCTCATCGGCTATTAAGCATGACTTTCTATCTCTTCTTCTAAAGTCTCAGTTTCCTCTGTAATGATTATCTTTATGTCTATCATCTCGGTAATCTCTCTTCTCAGTAGACTTTTTGTCAGGATAGTTAGAAGCCATATGTCCTATCTTATCACAATTGAAACATTTCAAAGGTAGTTTTCCTTTATACTTACCTTTGCCTCTTGGTAACCTTCTGGCTAATAGTGCTTCAAACTCTTCTTGCTTTCTAATTTCCTCATACAGTTTGTGTACTTCCTCCATCTTCTTGCGAAATCTTTCACTTGCACCAATGTGATCCCCTTTAGTGTACTTACTCATTCTATCATTGTAATCATCAAATTCACCAATATGAAAAGAACTAAATGCAGATTCGACTTTATTTACCGATGACCCACTATTATCAAAGTTACTTAACTCAAATGCATGTAGCTTACCAATAGTAGCATCTAATGAAACTAGCATATTGGGTACAAACCTCAATTCATTGATTGCAGAGACTCGGATTGCATAAGCTGGTAGAAGGGTTCTTAACAACTTACTTGTTATATCCTTTTCTTCAATAGTTCCACCTGCTCCTTTGATTTGATTGACAATCTCCTTTAGTCTTGTACTATACTAGGTTATGTTCTCACCTTCATTCATCCTCATAGATTCTAGTTGTCCTCTTAGACTATCCACTTTTTCTCTTTGAACATGTTCATCTCCACCATACACAAATATGAGCTTGTCCCACATTGCCTTTGCATCATTGCAGCCTTCTAGATCGTTAAACTCTGAATTGGTTAATGCAGATGTTATTTCAATCATTGCTTGAATATGTTCTTGCTTTGACTTTATCTCTTCCATTGTCAATGGATAGGTGCTCGGTGTAATGAAATCATTCTCCAGATAATATACAACATATTCTCCAACTCCTGATAGGTGCAACTTCATCCTTTTCTACCATGTAGAGAAACTTGACTTGTTCAGCTTCGGTGCATCCCTCTTATACATCTTTGGATCTTTGCCTCAAGTACCTTTAAACTTTTTCTTCTGGAGTCCAAAGCTCTGATACAAACTAATAAGATGAGAGGGGGGGGTGAATCATACAAACTAATAAGATGAGAGGGGGGGTGAATCATACAAACTTAATCTTCCATAAAAACAAAAGATTCAACCTTGGTAACATATACTTCAGCAATATAACCAAAACTGTTAAACATGCAAACTCAAAAGCATATAAACATCATAACACTCATAACACTAGATTTAACGTGGAAACCCAAATAGGGAAAAACCACTATGGGATTTCAGACCCACTAAGAAATATACTTTTCTAGAGTATGCTCGGTTAAAAACAAATCCTGTTTAAGATTACAAACACATTTCTAGATGTGACCTGGTTAAGGGATTTCCCTCAGATCTGTTAGGATCTTCACCTTGTTAGAAGTGACCTTGTTAAAGGATTTCAAACACTCAATCAGAATGTCACCTTGCTATAGGATTTTATAAATAAAACTATTAAGTCCACTTGGTTAAGAGATTTTCTGTCACTTTACGAAATAACAGTAATAAAAATCTATCTACAACTTCACATCTAAAAATGCTAAAGCAGATTCTTATTTGCTCAATACAATAGGACTAATCTTGTCCATCTATTGGGCTCTATAATCTATTATTCAAATAGGTCTTCAAGCTTGAGTGCTCGGTAATCACTATGTAGCATCCCTATGCATACACTTGCCCACATACATTGTTTATCAACAGTTCCTTATTTATAAACAATTTGCCAACCACTTAGTCTCCTTGATCACATTTACCATGATCAATCATAGCCATCATATCTTCAAACTTGACCAAGTTCAATGTATCCTTCGATCTGAAAATGTTTTACCCCACCTTGGAAATTGCATACATTTCTTGGAACTTGTGCTAGGGTATTGCGGTTCAATCTGAGTTGTAGATCTTCCTGCCGATTTTCCTTTGCCATAGATTCTTTAACAAACTTCATGCACGACATGCCAATCATTTAATCATAGCAATCTCATTAGCTTCCTTCATTAAATAATGCTTTTATTCATTCAATGCATTCTATTACCACTTGGTTGCAACTCGATTGCAAATCGGTTGCAACTCGATAAATACTAAACTTCACTCGGTAGACATTCTACCTTCATTAACCGATAGTGATAACCTTAGGGTTTACCAACTAGGTTCTTTGCTCGGTAATATAGTATAGTATTAACCTTACAATCAATAACATATGTATGATATCAAAACAATCTAAACATCATGATCTCATCATTGTCTAACTCAGTAATAGTTACCCATTGAATAACTTATTCCTCCCCTTATTCATCACATTCTTTCTATGTCCTTTACTGACATCTTTATACTCATCAAATCATACTTCTTAAGATATGGCAACATCATACTGAATTAGAAAATCAATTTCTTGACATCAATGACAAAATAATAATATTAAGACAATGAACATCCTTAATCAGTTATATCCATAATCATCAACAACCTTCTCAATATCCTTATTGAGATGCCAACAATCTCTCCTTGTCTATTATAATGCCAACACAGTAATGAAGTGGATAACTAACCATGTACTTAAATTAAATCATCCTTGCTTAAATTGAACCAAACTTACTTAAATTGAACCAACCTTACTTCATTAGGACTGCCTTAACTTCATTAGGACAGTCAGATTCATTAGGATTACCCCTTATTATGCCTATTGATCTCTCTTTATAAACTAAACTCATTCTTTTGTATGTGCATTTAGATGTAAAAATCATCATCATGTTGAGGAAACAACCAAATAATGTAATACTGAAAGAGCACTAAGCTAAGAATGCAACGAAAAGAGAAGGAATGAGGTAACTTTGTGAAGTAAGGAAATTGAGCACCATAGAATACGACATGCTAATTGAAGAGGAACATGAAATATCCACTATGTAGTGTCCCTCCTTGGTTCATCTTTTCCTTTTGTGCTTCGATAGACTATTTTGTCATAGCATAGACCATTTTGTGATGCTTGGATTAGACTATTGTGGATTCTCATGTGGTTTATATGTTTTATCATGGATTTTTGACATATTATGCTTGCATTAACATTATTATTCCATGTGGATGATTGAAATTATGGATTATTATATAGGTTATCATGATGATAGATTCTCATTTGATGATTTATATGCACTTATTCTATGCATTGCTATAATTTCTCATGATGATTTGATGATATGTTATGATGTACTAACCCTATTTCATGATGTGAGATTTATTATGATATTGCTTGATTGTGTGTGAGTGTCTTCTATTTTCTTCGTGATAGGGATGATGTCACATCACTCATTTTGAGAGGGATGTGTCATTTTGATTCTCTATCACTTGCCTATTATTATATGTTGTATATGTTGTATAGTGGCTTTGTGGAGGTAGGATTTGCAGGTACCAGACATCGACTCCACCTAGCTTCACAAGTCTGAGTGTGTCTTATCCCAATGGCAAGTGGATCAGAGGTGACATGAAATCTCATTCTACACTCTAGGTTTAAGATTGATTACCCTTGATAGTCTTTGTGTAATTTGTAGTTCAGTGTTGAGTGATCTCTTGAGTTGTCTCTTGTTGGTATGTTTGGAGTGTTGTATGTATTGATTGGTTTAATTATTAATTAATCAAGTAATTTATATAGTTTAATAATGTTAAATTAAATTAATGTTAGATGCAATGATAGTCCCAAAGACACTAAGAGGGGGGGTGAATCACTGTCTAACCGGTTAATGGAATATTTGAACTTATTTACAACTTTGTAACTTAAATTAATGTATCGGTAAACAAGAAATAGTGCAACAAAGAGAAATAACAGAGAAAATATTACTTACAACAGGGGCATGCACATGCAGGAAGGCCAACAACCTAGAGCTCATTGCTCAATAGAAGAGTCTCACTGACTATAAAATGGATAATTAAATCCAATACAATGTACTACTCAAAATAGCATCTGTAATGATTGATTCAGTACCGGTTTAAGCTCTGTCAGAAACCTTAACCAAAAACCTTTTCAGTGAGTGATATTCATTTACATAGCCTATCTACCTTATTACAAAATCATTTCGCTATTTTCTAAATAATATTCTTCTATTCCATGCTTATTCAAAAATGACTTATTAGATCTCATACATATATGAGTCTTTACAATACATCATGTCGGCTTACAAATAATTAATTACATTTACAATATAATTCACATAAACAAAACTTTGTATCATGTCGGCCTAAGTGCCGGTATACTCCGTGGCCGGTGCAATCTCGGTGTCGATGAGTGGCCTTGTTGTGCCTGTCGATGCTTGTAGATGATGTCTATGTAGAAACTTGTTACCAGTTGGTTGCCATCAATGACAACATCAACCATTCTCATTTGAGTGTAGAATGCCAACAATTAATAGATTTATATAGTTTATAATGATAAAAGAAATAAATATAATTGACAATAATAAAATAAATAAATGGTTGGTATAATATTTGAAGTAATTTTGGCAAATGATTTTATAATCATTGGATGTTTATTATTTATTGGCTCTTGGAATTATTAATGATATTATTATTATTGCTTTGTAATAAATAAGGTTTTGATATTTAATTATATTAATATAGCCTTTGATTATATTTTATTGTGGCTTTAATTTATTTATAGCCCTTGGTTTATTAGATTTATTGGGCTTTGTATATATTGTGTCGAGTATTATTATTATTTCTCTTTTACACTTTGGGATCTAGTTAATATATTCTTTCTACCTGCCCTCTTATTCTATTCACACAATTATTGGGTAAGTTAGTTAAATAATATCTTATTTATTTCTACCCTGGATTTTGTGATGGGTTGGTAAGAAATATGATTTAGTCTATTATTCTTATAGGCTAACATTATTGCATAGTTTGGATTTTGATTTCTATTTATTTGCCTTCTTGTGATTTCACGGGGGTTGGCTTCTCAGATGCATTTTCTGGAGTTGGATTTTTGATTGCTTGCTGGAGTTGGAATGCTTGGGCTTGTTTAGATTTAAACCTTTTTCCTCAATTTTAGATTCAACATTTACCAGGTTGGAGGATTCTTTCTCTTGCATTTTCAATTTGAAAATATTGTCTGTGTCGTGTTCGTTCTCGAGATTTTTGGGAAAAATATTTCTTTAATATAGTTTTGTATAGTTACATAATTTGATTTATGAAATTATTATATGGTTGAGCTATAGTTTGGGGAAAATATATTTCGCTGTGATTTTGCTTATTTCCGTGAATGATCGGCACTGTGAATTTCTGGATCTTGAATTGTCGGCTTCTTGTATGTTGATTTTTGCATAAGATCAGAGGTTTGGTCCTTGTATTTGAGTCTCTTTATTGTATATTGGAAGTCAGGAGTCTTTGGATATCTGTCTGAGATTTTTCATGTCCGAGCAATGTCGAGAGATGCTTTCTCAAGACTTTAGTTATGACTTGTTTATATACCTTTGAGCCTTGAAACCTTACTGATCAGCTCTGTTTGGTGAATGTGTTCCTCATCATTGTATTTTCAAAACCTTATATTATTTCCTTTATTTTATTTTATTTCATTTTTGTAAGTTTATTTTCTTTGACTAAGTTTCTGAGTATTTGCGCTAAAACTACATGTGTTAATTCATTTGTTATATGTGTTGTTTTAAGTGTCGAATGTGCTATTATGTGTTACAAAAGCGTTGTCAAATGATGCATAATCGCTAATACCTACTATATGAGCTATAATATTGTGTAAAAGCATTGAAATCCTCAGCATATGTGTTGTAGGAACTGTTAAATGCGTTGAACAGTCAGGTGAATGTGTTGCATAGTTAGGTGTATGCACTAAACTGGTTGTTTTGTCTGTTGATCTATCATCTGAATTGTCTGAGTTTCAAACTGGATTTTCTAGTTATATCAAACTGTGTTGAGGTCGGTCCAGAGGTTGTGATGTTCTCTTGAGTACTCTTGGATGTCCAGAGTAATACTTTGGTGCGTTACTTGATCATTTGTATAGTTGCAAGATGAGTAACTCCTTGCTATGTAGATGGTTCTTGTCTCTATAATGTTATGAGATCTATGTGACTTATGTAATATATATTATTGGCTCCTTGTACATTGATGAGAATTAATCTTGGTTAGCCAGATTGTATTTTGTGGCCCTTCTTGCTTGATTGTTTATGGTGTTAAGGCATAGATACATGATTAGGGGGAGTGGGCTTCCATGAGTCTGTCGAGGTCACGAGGAATAGACTGCTAGGATAGAGTCAAGGTCTAGATCATTTGGATAGCTCATTGGAGGTTTTCCTTTGTAATTGATAAGTGATGACATTATTAATTAATATTAGGTGGGTTAGGTAGAGTAACTCATCTAAGCAAGATAATAAATGTGTTTTGCTATACCCATCTCATGGATCGGAGACCGGAGTGAGGTTGTAGATCTAGTAATTGGGTAAATCGTACTACCTTGATTTCCTCAAAGCTTGAGATGGTTTTGCATGTGTATCATATGTGGTACCATGTGATGACACTCTATCCCTACATGTTGGTACCAGTTCCTTATGTCTTGTCATGGAGTCACCTCTAGAGATTTCTTGGTTGTTTGGTAAGTTAGATTGCACTTCGATTATGGAAGTAAAATTCTATCATGATTAGGACTTGTTTAGTATGTAGTTTAAGTATTGACGTTGGGATACCCTAGGGAAGATAGATGATTATTGATGTATTGTATTTTATTTCCACTTGTGTAACATGATTGGTGGTTATATTCATGATGAGTATTTGTGTATCAAGTTAATGAATGTTATTGTATTGTATTAGATGCATGTATTAATGTCTTTAAAAAAAATTATTATCTCTATTTTGCATGTTAGTTAGTGTATTTCTCTAGGGTATTTTGGTGAGCATTACACACTCAATCTAAGAGAGAGATGGAATTGGCCGTACAAAGGGAATAGATGCAAAAGCTTTATGCAATGAGACAATTGAATCTTGAAGTTCAGAGCATGTCATCTGCCACATTTCAAGTTGTAAGCACACCATCTCTTACATCTCAAGTTGAAATCACATCATCTACAACACCTCAAGTTGAATACACACCATGTACAACATCTTAGGTTAAATTCACACCATTAGAGTGTACAACATCTCACATTAAATGCACCCCCTCTATGATATCTAACATTTTAATTACATCATGATTGACATCAAATGTTGGAGTTACACCATCTTCTACACATAAATTTCAAGGTATGTCATCATTTTCATTTCTAGTTGAAGGTATGTCATCTATCGTTAATGTTGTTGACATTACTAATGTTAAGGAAATTCAAAGTTTGAGAACACCTCCTAGAGTTTTGCATAGAAAACCTAAGTACTTGATTGAAATTGATGCTAATATTTTGAAACCAATGGTTGATAAGATTCCAAAGCGTACTTGTCAAAGACATGCTAAAAATATATGGAGATGATTTTGTGAGAATTTAAATGAGACTAAAAGTTGTAAACTATTTTTTGAAATGATGAGAAATCTAAAATTTAGGCCCATAATGAAGATTCTTGGTCTAAGAACATCAAGTGATTCAAGTGACAAATATATTGTAAAGAATCTAATGAATGCATATGATAGTGTGGGTTGTACCTCATGCACAAAATTTAGTAATGCCATAGCATGTGTCATCACATCAGCAATTATAAGCACTCAAACCAAGAAAGCTCGCCTTATTAGAAAGAAAAGTAAATAATTGAAAATAAGTACATAGATTCTAATGAGAGCTATGGGAAGGCATCAAAGAGAGAAGGATCCAAATTATAATGAATTATGGGAATTCTCTTATAGACTACTACAGAAAGACAAAGAAATTATTGAAGCCTTTAGATCCCTAATTAAGGAATTTTGGAAGAATAGCACAAGGGTCTCTCCCAATCAAAGAGATTTTGTAAGGAGGATTGGTAATAAAATCTATGATCCACATCTAAAACATTTTTGGGTATTACTCAAACAGAATTTTTTGCCACATTTCTACATATTCATCCTAAAATTAAAATTAATCAAAGATTATTTGAAATGGTAAAGACTTTTTATGTCAAAATAAATCACACATGCACAACTTGTTGTTGTAGAGTAGATATTGAACTTTCTAATCATTATGATGTTTATCGATATATATGTGTAGATCGGCATACTAACAATGTTTTGCAAGAATGTAACATAAATGCTCCACCCACATCTTCAAGAGAATTCAAATCTAGTTTCTTATGTGAAAGAGTGGATGGTCAACTATATTACAAGAAGTGTTTCTTGGATGGGACATGTGTTCATTATGGTGGATTGCAAAATTTACAAATTTGTGAACATATAGAGAGTACACATGTAATTGGAAACAAACTAGTGGAATTTGGAAAATATAAGGTAGTGGCCTAGGTGCTAAAATATGGTGAAGAAGAAAAAAGGTGTGGATTGGTCAGTGAAAAGATTCCAATGTATTAGCTTATGGTCATATTTCATTAGAATATAGTGTATGAGTATGCAAGGCATAACCATAGAGCTCAATGGTTGGACTCACAATTCAAGTTATGCAAGGACACATTTCCACTTGATACAATCATTTCAGTTCTTGACTTTGTAGAGAAATGCACACTACAACCACATATCAAGGTGCAGACGTAGTATTACAACTCCACACAGGTTGCTACATTTATACGTATAGCATTCATTCATGCAGGTGATAGTATGAAGGAGGAAAGGAAGATATTGAGGAAGTATCATTTTTACATCATCAATGATTGCACATACTCTATAGAGTTTTTGCAAGGTTGTTTTCAAATATTCTACCATGATTCGGCTAGTAGGGGTATAACATTTTGTCAGCAAACATATGGTCAAATAATTGTGCATCACAATTCAATAACTCTCAAAGTTTTTATTGGTTGAGTATGATGCATAAGATAATTGATTTTTAGCATATGTGGAATTTATCTAAGGTTGGGAATGGAAAGGGGGAGCATGATGGTGCAAGAGCATGTATTAAAAGAGCTTTAGTACAAGAAGAGGTAAAGTACAAAGAGAACACAAAGTTGAAAGATGTGAAATCAGTATTCGAGTGGTGCAATGCTATAATGGGTCTAGGTAATGAAGGTAAGTCTTTAGTTCATAGATTTTTTTGGTTGGTAGATGATACTAATATTGAAAAATTTGAGGATTGTTGTGCATTGATAAGATCAAGTGAGCTACACTCTTTTAGAAGCTTGGATAATTTAGGTTCAAGGAGAATACACACATGACTAATGGCATGTTATTGTTACTTATGTAGAGATCAATCCTGGAATAAGTGTGATTCAAAGGTTGGTCTCCTTGTGTTATGCAGCGCAGTGGTCGGATTTGTGACATGGCTTAACTGCCTCTTGTGGATTCTATAAGTCTAGTGGTTGTATTGGGCATTAACAATTCAATATTTTGGTGCAATGACAACTGCACTTTGAACAAGTGGTGTCAAAGCTTGGTCACAGTTTCAAACCCCACGCTTGTGTTGGGGGGGTGTTGCAAGGTGTGTGCCCTTGGTCTCCTTGTGCTATGCAGTGCAATACTCAAGTTTGTGGCATGGCTTAACCACTTCCCATAGATTCTATAAGTCTAGTGGTTGTATCGAGCATTAGCAGGTTGATCTTTTGGTACAATGGCAACTGCACTTGTAATAGATTAGTGATTTTTACTTGTGCATGGCTTAGAAGGTACCTAGTGAAGAAATCTAACTTATGGTTGCTCAAGGACTTCAAGACACATAGAAAGATTATTCATTATTCTAACCTTGTTGTGGCATAAAATGTTCATTTGATCATCTATGAGGGTAAACCATTGAACAAGAACCTATAGAAGGTTCATGACTTTGACCATGAGGCAATACTTGACATTATAAAGAGTAGAGAAGGTATAGATGGTTCATTAGATTACATTTAAATGCAATAAAATTTTAATTTCAATATTATTTGTATATATACACATATGAATTTTATATTTGTACAAATAAAATATTGTTCCTTATCTACAAACACATTTCTTATGAAATATTGTTCCTTATCTACAATTAAGGTGTGATTTTTCTAATAAAATCTAAAAATGCATTAGATTTTCAAATTACAAAAATATCTTACCTATGATTTGATTTTGAAGAGGTTGGATGTGTTAATTATTGATAATGTATGTATTATAATGTGATTTAACTAATCATGTTGCATGATATTTCACCTCGAAATAACTAACTTAGCATGCATGCCATGCGATTACATACTATAGACTTTTTAGTCCCTATTATACAATCATTAAGGCTAACTTAGGTTTATTACAAATAACCTCAATTAATTAGGGTTATCTTAGATTCATTATGAATCTCCTAGGTTTAGAGTGTTTGTCAAACAGTTGAAAAAAACATCACATGAACAAACCATTAGTCCATACATATTCAATAGGTTGGTTTTATGCTATGCATGCCCCCATTTTGCTCATCAAGTCACTCAAACATTCTAGGTCATACCCTACTTTTGCATTCTCTTAATTGCCATGAGTATTGAAAACTACTGAACTTTGATAGAGCATTTCTTAGTGTCTGTGGTATATACAAACTATTTGTCTGATCCTATGGGGTTGTGATAGGCCAATATAAAAAAACCTCTCTTATATTTTGAATATTTGAAACCATTTTTCTCATGGAAAGAGTTTCTTTGGTACCCAAAAAAGTGTCAAATGCATTTAGTCAAAAGTTGCAATATGCCCTAACTTTCATTATGCTTGTTGTGCACATGAACCATAAATTCCAACTCATCTGGGATGCCAGGTATACATTAGGCATACCCTAGTTTCACTCACCAAGTCATTTGAATATTTTGTGCCATACCCTACTCGCACGTTCTCTTGAGTGCCCTAAGAGTGGAAAATTATCAAACTTCAATAGAGTGTTTCTCATTGTTCATGACACATACAAATGATTTGTCTGATCCTACGGGGTTGTGATAGGACAATCTATAAAAAATATTTCTCAAAATTCAAATTCTCAAAACAATTTGCTCATGGTGAGAGTTTTTCTAGTGCCTAAAAAAGCATCAAATGCATATAGTCAAAAGTTTTAATATGCCCTTACTTTCATTCTACTTATTGTGTTCACAAACCATAAATACCTATGTATTTGGATGGTGATTTTTATGTTAGGCATGCCCCCATTTCACTCGCCAATTTGCCTGAATGCTCTAGGCCATACCCTACTATTGCATTCTCTTGAGTTCCCTAAGTGGAAAACTATCAAACTTTGATGGACATCTCTCAACTTCCATGACACGTATGAAAAATCTATCTAATCCTACGGGGTCATGTTAGACCAATCTACAAAATCTCTCTCATATTAAAGCAGTCACCAGTGAGGAGGGACCTCAAAGAGACCAATCCAGACCGGTCAACAAGAGAGTAAACACAACAAAAACACAAAGACATGATGGAGACAATGCAAAATAGATTATTTTATTGCATGAAATTTGATTACATCCAATTGGTAACAACCGGGTTACAACATGTCGGCTCATAGGCCTGGTAGAATAGGTCACAACAAAGACCTTGAATCTTATGATCTATCTTCTACGTATAGCTTACCTACTTGATTCTCTCCTTGGTTATATTATAATGTGTAATTGCAAATATATATTGATCCAAAGGATCCAATCAGCCCAAAAGGGATCAAAACCCGAAGAACAAGACCTAATGTGTAGAATAAACAAGGTCGGCCTCCACCAAGAGATTCCTCCGAAAAATCTAAAGGATGAAACTTAAATCATGGGAAAAGGTCGAACACATGCCAAGGAAAATCAAAATCAATGCCCAAGGCTCCACAAGCTTTGGAATGGGTTCCGGTAGATCACCAAAATAGACTTAGGCAACTAGTAACAAAGGAACAATCACTAACAGGAAATTATCATGGAAACCAATAGCGATATCTTGTCGAAAAATAATCCAAAAGCAATGCGGTTTGGAAGCAAGAAGGATGACCAAGTCTTCAAGTAGAACCCAATTCCATAGGATCCAGTGAGCCAAAACTGGGACACATATAAAGGAAAACTGAAACTGCAAACAGAAAGGAAAATGTTTTTGGTTGATGCAAGATTGCAATGAACCGGGGATGCTCCTGCATCACATAGTTTGAAGAATCAAAACTATTTTCTGATGGTGGGAGTTGCTAAAAAATATCAAATACATTCAATCAAAAGTTGCAATATACCATAACTTTCATTTTTATTATTGTGCAATTGAATCATTAGCATCTACACATCTAAGTGGTCAGGTTTATGCTAGGCATAGCCCCATTTTTTCACCAAGTCGTCTAAAATCTTAGACCATACCCTTCTAGCGCACTCTTGTGTACTCTAAGAGATAAAAAACTGTCAAAATTTGGCCGAGAATTTCTTGATCATTGTGGCACATGCAAATGATTTGTCTGATCCTACAGGGTCATCTTAAGACCCTCTACAAAAACCTCTCTCAAATTCTGAAGACTCATAAACATATGACCATGGTGAACATTTTTTTCCTACCGCAAAATTCATGAAATGCATGCAATGTGAAGTTACAAGATAACCTATGTTTTCTATGTGTTGGGTTCGAATTGTTAGTTCCAACACATCAGGGTACACATGTCTATGCTAGTCATGGTCTTATTTTGCACCTAAGCTCTCCTGAATGTTCTAAATTTTGAGGTAACTTCTTATGATGCTAAATTGAACACATCAAATGCAAAGTGAATCAATATAAGCTCAAATTTTGAGTCATACAAGGTATGAGAAAGTAAATTCTAAAAGAAAAAGAAATGAGAGGTTATAGTGGCGCATAACCTTGTGTTGATAGATATCTCATGTTCAAAATCATGTTATTAGATGGAAAATGTATTGAGTTGAAGTCAATTGTAGGGAGTGATTTAATGTGGTATTATGTTATTTTTTTACCATTATGATGAATGCATGCTAGGTGAACATGAATATAGCTAGTAGAAATCTACACCATTCTTTTGAAATAATGATGCTAGGTGAAAGTATAAATCATAATCCTTCAATGTAATGGAGATTCATGGATGTTAGTCATATGTAATATAAATCTCTCTACTTAATAAAAACTATATATTCTTATAGTTCCCACTGTACTTCAATCCTTAGTAAAGGGCTTGGTAGGTGAGTTATCAATTAAATCAACCACAACCATCTATATAACATAAAGTTTTCCAAATGTAAAAATAACCATTAATCTAGCATATAAGAAACCTCTTTCATGATAAAATTTGGGCAAGTCCTCATATACAGTCAAATTTTTTTCAAAATTGGAAAATTCATGCATTCATAATGAACCTATGAATTAAACATGTAGGATGTAGGAAATTGAGTGAAAGAATAAATCAAACATGAAAGCACCTTTGATCTAGACATAAGCATGTTATCACATGACTTGTAATATCAAAAATTATTACATCATGCAATAGGCTTGTAAGAATTAAAAATTATAATAACATGGTAAGTATATATGCTATAGAAATGCATATTTAGGTTGGAAGCTTAATTAACAATCAACTTTTGCAATTATTCATTTAATCATTTGTACTGCAGTTATGGATAATAATGGTAAAAATGATTTGCATTAACCAAAAATTTATATATCCATACAACATTATTTGTTGATAAAAGTATAAAATCTATCCAATTGAGTCATATAGGCTTGCCAAAAGTCATATGGACATAGAATATCACATATCCATAATACAAAATATATGTTCAAAAATTTCATATAGGCATACAACATAGGACCATAATCTAGTCATTTCCCTCTAGGGGGATGAAACATATCAGGAGATATCTTTGGTTGTCAAGTGGATGGAGGTGTATATGATGTAGGTGTTTTTTGAGTGCGCCCACTCGACCTCCTCTCCAGACTTTTTTGTAAATCCACTTGATACAATAAAAATTATAGATGTTAATACATAGAATTTGAATTTTAGATTGACATATAATAGAATAATCACTTACCGCATAAAAATAATCACAATGTTCATCCACAATAGGCACCCATTCACAATCTGGAGTGATAAGATGCTCCTGCAAGCATCACAATATAAATTAAACTAAATACAATTATCATTAAAATTTTCAATAATATGTTATTAGAAGAACAAATGTAATGTTAAATTTACTAAGTTGTCTCATAATTTTATCAAAGCAATGGAATTTTTTATTGATGTAGCAGCACCATGCTCCATTGTGGTGTGAACACCGGGAGGAGCCTTTGATGTCAACATGTGAAAATGAAATAATGTATGTTGTTAAATTACCAAAACTATCTCATTTTTTTAAAAATAACATTAATGATAACTTGCTTACCTAGGTGAAATACTGTCAATGAACTTCACTACAAGGTGTTAAGGTTGAATCTCTAGCATTAAACTATTTGACATTAAAAATGAGTAATGATAAAATCATTCATGCATAAGGTTAACTTATTCACATATAATAATTATATTTTTTTACTAGTTATATATCCATGGAGTTGACAAAGTCATGAAAAAGGGTGTTGTGGGAACGCTGCTAGTATAATTTTGAACAGTTTGACCCTAATTTTGTATCATAATCATTTACTAATCTAGTTATATTATTATATTTCAAAATTAAATTTAATAAAAACAATGAAATGAACTTGTAATTAAATTCACCTGAGTATCAATGTTGAATGTTTCATTCAACAAAGATTTTGTCATGACAATGTTCTCTATAGCATATTCCTCTCATGCACATGCATGCTCACTACTCTTAGGATCACATGTTAGACACAATGCACCACTAAGAGGAGGGTGAATTAGTGGTTCTCAATATTTTTTGTTTAACTATCCTATGTGTGTATACCAGTTATCAAATCTAACTCAATGCAGACTTACGAGTTAGTGGGGAGACTAAACACAAATGCATTCACACATAAAGGGACATCTCATAACACCAACATATATAAAGGAAACACCAAGATGGGAAAAACCTTGGTGATAAATGTCGCTCGAGTCTACTACTCCAATCCAGCCTCACAATGAACCTTTCATTACAATGTTTAGGGAACCAACCCAAGGAGCACCAACCCCTGATTTAGGGCACCAACCCAAGGAGCTACAACCCCTGCACCGAGATCCAACTCAGTGAATACAAAACATAATCATTTACAAGTTAATAGCCTTGTTACAAATGGATTTTGTAACTCTTCTTCAAATATCTCTATTGGATCTTCTATTAAGTTCATTGTTGGTTCTCTCTCTCTCACCCTCTTACTGTTGCAACCTTATCGATTCAATAATTTCTCCTTCTCTACGGGTTCTCTCCCTCTGGTAGTTCTCACTACTGGTTGTCTATTCTCTCAACTGCTATGTTATTCTCCACTGATTTTATCTTATGTCGGTTCCTTCTTGCCTACTCTGCACTCTTTTCAACTCTTCTTTACCAATTTGGTTACTACCAGTATACTTCTCTCACAGACTCGCTTGCAAACAACCAGTTCCTCACTATTGTCAGTTGATCCTTTCAACCTAATTCTCACTCGCACACACACACAATCTTTTTTTAGATACTTGTTGAGTACTTAACTGATTTTCTCTCACATGTAGCAGCCACACTCTCTCCTACAACAACACCATCCATCAATTTTGGCTTGCCTATTTATCAACTTGTTTTCTCGCTAAAAGACAATTCAAACTTCCTGTGGTTAGCGTTTCTTCCACTGACCAAATATTCATCAAATTTGATCCAATCTTCCTTGGTTTGCTCACCTGCTTTGGAGGGATAAGCCATCGCATGTTTGTTATCTGTCCAAAGTATGTTTGCCAATGATAACACAATACCAACAATCTCTCCCTTTGGCATTGATGTCAACACATGTAGTATCTAGCATACTACAAAATATTTCACCCCCTTTGACAACAATGTCAAAGGGCACTGTTAGGATATAATTCCTCCTTGTATCTACCTAGTATTGACAGAAATATTTCTCCTCTTTTATCTTTATCAAATGCATCTCCTCTTTTCATACCACTTATTATAATTTCTCAAGTTACAGCTCTTGAGCTAGAGGACTCAACCATCAATTGAGACCAATTGCTTAGCTATAAAGTGTATATACAAAGCACAAGCCTTTGCATATACAAGTCTGAGACCAATTGAAGGCACGTGTGTTAGTGAAAAAAAAATTACCTACCAGTCAGACTGCATCATCTCCCCTTGATATGCAGAAGCCATTCTGACCCCAAAATAAAGATACCAAGTGTTAAGACTAACACTAATACCAATTGTATCTCTTTTGATACCAGAAACCTATTCTCTTGTGCAGGTAAATTTCTCTCTTAGCAAGCAACACTCCCGGTGGTCCAGTTGATTTCAATTGAATAGGATTGAAACATCTCACAAAATTGGATACCTCCAAAACACAAGCATACTAATACAACGATAGACACTTCCACACCCTCTGTGTCCAACAAGTCCGATACACATCAGAAAACATGGTTGTCAACTCCCCTTGAGTCATACATCTCAGGTCCATAGTGTCGGTTAGGTCCAAGACTAGAACTCCAAACTTCACTATGTATCGGTTGAGCTATGCGTATGTGATCCTTTGATGATCCTTTAGTTTTATTATATCCACCACAACCTATGACATGATCCTGGATCTTCACAATTCCATACAATATTATCATCATGCCACGAATCAAACCCTATAGCCCAAAAACATGTATGCCTGCATGATCAATAATTGGCCAACATATGTCATTCAAGTCTTCATCAACACCACCTAAGACATAACTTCCCATTCCATGTTACCGAGGCTAATGCAATGATCTCCAACCTCATTGTCTTATATAACCTGCAAGTACCTGTTAGCATTCATGTCGGTAACATTCTGCACATACCGATTTCCTATACCAGTTCATCATCACTACCAGAGCACCTTCCTATGACTCCTGACATTTTGTGTCACAGTGTATTTGATTTCAATTGTTAATCTCTATTTATTAACACATGTAGTAGTGATCCAACTCTGATCTATAGGTGTGTAGCCAAGGCAACCACTACACACACTTATCTTCTCATTTCCATCCTTCATACCGACATCATCTTTTTCTTCCAAGTGCCCTTCTTTACTGAGGGGTTGAATGATCTAGTTAATATGTTACTCCCCTTGAGGTCCTGCATCTCCTTTAGGCCTTAGGAGATATCACTTGTGCATTGAATGCATAGTACTGGTCCATGGTTGCATCCTCTTGCTTCTTCCTCCATGCTTGCTTGGTTTCATTCTTCTTCCCATTTTCAGTCATGGGAGCAGGTCTTACCTTCTTCTGCTAATGGGTCCTTTCATTTTTAGACTCTGCATCACAACCAAAAGTAGTGCTATAGTAGCACACAACATCCATACCAACTTCATGATTGGGGAATATCTTAACATATTGATTTTACCATCTTCTTTTGGTCATGTTGTTTTGATTGGCAACTGGAACCAGTGGACCTCTTGAACCTGTAGGGACATTTCTCCTTTGACTCCATTCGGGTATCTGACTTCCATATGCTCTGTATCCATTTCTATGTTGAGCATAGTTGCTATACCTACCTCCATATGACTACAAGTTCCTCTTACTGCATTCAAACTCTCTATGGCCATTTCCATTGCAGTTATAACAAACATTATTTGCATAACCAAGAGAGGGGATATGCATGTATCTACTCCTTGATATATTTTTCTTATTTGCATGATATCTATGATATCCTAGAATATTCCTTCTAGATCTCTTTCTACATTCTTCTGCCCTATGGCCATGACCATTACATGCAAAGCAATAACCAATAAAGGGTGGCATATGAATTAAAAATTTATTCTGCCATGCACGGGGAGATCTTACCAGTCTGGCATCTCCATTTCTCCTTCTCTAAGGATGGATCCTAGGTTTTCCATTCTTTGGATTTCCTCCATCTGATCTCTTCTTCTCCCACACATGCTTTGTCTTGTGGGCAGTAGCATTTCCTTGTCTTCTACTGAGAGGAGGTCTTCTCATGTTCTTGTTTTTAGTGAAGTTTCCTTATTTCAATTCCCTTTTCCTTTAGGATCTACATTGTTCATCCTTGCAGCACTGGCATTCTTCTTCATGTCCTCACCGGTTGTATTCAAATCAATCTTCTTTCTTGGATCATTTCTAACCATGAAGGTCTGACCCTTTCCATTTCCATTTGAGGAGACAAAATGAATATATTTGTGGGAGGTCTCCTTTCTTGTAGAGCATTCACTAGTAGCATATCCTAATCCTTTAGTATCCTTGGAATGTTTTTGCTAATTCAACATTTTTTCCAAGGCTTCAGTGTTGTCATCATACTGGTTTCTTACCTTGAGTTCATTTTTGCACTTCTCAAGGTCTTTCCTCAAAATCTCCATTTCCTCTTTCAGTTTGTGACACTCTATGTCCTTTGTTTCCACTTCTAGTTGTAGCTCCTCACATCTTCTTTCATCGGCATCAAGGACTAATTTCAATTCATCAGTCATTCGTTTGGCATCTTCAAGTTGAGTTGTCAACATGCAGATATTTTCGTTTGACTCTTCAAGGCATGTTCTCAACTGATTACATTCTTCATGAACTTATTTTTTTTAACTCTTAAATTCATTCCTAACAGACTTCAGTTCACCAAAGGCACTCACCAACTCACCTTCTAGATCAATTTCAGATTCATCTTCTTCATCACTACCAAACACATCTTGCTGGTGGGATCTTACTATCTTGTCACATTCTGATGTGTGCACTTCACTTTCTATCTCTTGTGCCATGAAGAGATGAGTTTCCTCTTCATCAAAACTACAGTAGTTGACCGATCTGCTATCAACACCTCCACATGTGTCTACTTTGTTGTTCTTCATTCTTCTTGTTCAACCCAAAAATAAGAATAATAACTCTAGTTGAAGTCTTAACCTGAAGTTTGGACATTCACTTGGTAAAGCCACTATTTCTATTGCTAGTGTTCATTTGATTGTCAAACTAGGGATGTAATACTTGAAATGGGTCTGCACTATATATGCACTAAGTTCCTACAATAGCTACTCTGCATTACTACAGCAACTAACATTATGCGAAAAAGATAAGCAATAATTAAAACTATTGAAAGGCTATAGGAAAATTTTTGTATTAATATAAATGCATTCAAGCAATACTAGCTAAGTTCAATGCTGATAAACAGAAATTACTCTATTTTGGTTTGGCTGCAGGAACAGTCAATGGATCTGTTTCTAGTGGCTGCAGGAACAGTCAATGCAAGAATGTCTACTATAGATAAGGAAAGAAAACTAATCTTAACAAATGCACAAGAACACTCACCAAGTGGACCCCCTTGGGTGAGTTATTCCAGGCTTCCCAAAAACAACTCTAAGTGCTCAGAATAACATATTTTTTATTCATCATTCTTTGGAAGTCATTACATGATTCAACATGAAAAGAAACTCAAAAACACTTGTGAAAATCCTCTGCTATACTTTCTCCCTTTTTCTATCTAACCTCTAAGAATAGATGAAGAGCTTATTTTAAAATAAATCATCTACTTTAGACAACACAGATCATGCCAAAGAGAAGAGGCAGATAACTAGTCGAGAAAGAAGATAGCTAGAGGTAAGCTACTGAAAATGCGGATCTAAACCAAACCATAGTCATAACATACTATGGTGATATTTACAACACCAATTTCCACTTGAGTTAGACATCATTAGTATCACGAGATTGCTTCTCCTATGTCATTCCTTACGCTTTTCAGCATTTCTATTGTTCGATCTTTCAGTCATCTTCTATAATATCTCTTCCTGCAACTGGCATGATAGGCGAGCGTCCACCACAACATCATTTATTCCCTGCACTTCAAAAGAAATAACATACATACATATTATATTTGATCAGGACATCTATTAATTTCACACATGATATTTCCCTAACAATCTACATGGTAACATGAATGAATCACATGGCTGCAGTAATAAACTGGCAAAGATAAAACATGCTTTAATAGGTTCAAGCTAACATATGAAATATAAACCCCCTATCCCAACATAGGCATTAGCTGAAGTCTAAGGATTAAAATATGCCAATGTCTCAACTCATCATGCACCCCAACTTTAAGATCTTGCTAATCCTCTAGCAAGAGGAAAATTTATGATTCTTGCACTAGCTCTTAGGTCACCAATGGTTCCTTGATGTGTCCCTCCTAAAGCTAAATTCCAGTCAAATCCTTTCATCTTTTCCAACCTGGACCATCTGGCTTCTTCAATCACTACTTCATAGGGCTTATCTGTAGTTTTACATCCCAATAGTGGCCACATAAGAATAGGAGGCTGAAAGTTTTCTCTCTACCCAGTTGTATATATTTAGGGGCTCTTTGCATAGCTGCCTAAAAATTTGGCAGTGAATGAGGTTCTCCTTGCTTCAATTCTTCTGGCAAGTTATTCCAGCGCTAAGTTAAACCATCAATTATAGCTGCACTTTCAGTTTGAACTAAATGCTTATATGCTTGGTATATTTCTTCCCTCGTCGACAGCACTAGATTCCTAACATCTTGCCTTACCAGTAACTTCTGCCATTCATAATAAAGAACTCTTATCTCTTTTGCTTCCTTCCTCAATGGAAATGGACAATCAAATTCAAAATCATTGTATGCTTTCGCTTGTGCCCCCATGCTGATCTCATTTTGAATCCATGACATTAAAGCTTTTATATGGATATCACCAATATATAACAAAGGATTCCACTCACTATCTGAAGCTACAACATAGCTATGTAAATAAAATTCACATAACAAATTTTTCATAGCTGTTGGAGAAGTTTGGTAAGAATCCTAGAATTCCTCAAGGGTTTCTAAAGAGGGGCTAAGGTCCCTGACAATGCGGTTCAATTTGAAATTTAAATACCACTCCCTTAAATGCAGAGCATAAACCCTTGTTGGTGCCCTACATTGCATCAATTCGAGGACCATACTAGTGATTGTAAAAACTTTAGCCTCTAATTCTTCAATTTTGTTATCCCTCTTTTCAATTTCTCTTTGTTGTTTGTCAATAACCCCTTGCAATCTATCCATCTCTATTTCGCATTTTCTATAAAATTTTAACGCAATAGATATACTTTTTAGGGATGATGGAGGTCTAATATGTGTTACCTTAGGCCATGGAATATCTTCAATAGGTTCCTCAAAATTCTCTACCACATATGCAAGATTTGAGAGTCTATTAGCAACATCTTCCTTCTGAGTTTCAACATCTGTAGGGCTCCCTTCTTCTGATGTTTCCACTGAAATAATCTCTGTCAGATCACCTACTACACCGGCCTTCTGGGTTTTACTCTGAGTCCTTCTCACATAAACCTTTGGAGTGGCTACAAGAATTGTTTCTACCTGTGGCTTTGCTGCAGGGGTATTTCTTTTAGACCTACGTCTCTTGGCGGCAGGAGAAACTCGAGTTGTCTGTAGCTGAGCCATAGGTTCTTCATCTGCATCAATTATTTATAATTCCTTCCCTTTTCTTTTAGATGATGGTGATTCTCTTTGAAGATAAGTGGAGGGCTACTCCACATTTGTCTCAACCATCTCTTCCTCCATAATAGCCACAACTCCTTCAGTGTTGAGCAATTAATTCTTAGTAGAAACTATAGGAGAAGAGGGTTCTTCACTATTTTCTTTTTCAACTACTAGATCATCTGGAACAGGAGCATCTTCAACCCTAAACTATAATATGTCTTAAAATACCCCCCATTCCATCTATGAAACATCTCTAAGAGAATTTTCTACAAGCAATTTAATCAAACCATGATGGCTGACAGAACGATTTCCATTCTTCCGTGTTTTTTTAGCACTTATGGAAATGAGGTGATATAGAAAATTAGGGACATTCACTCTCTGGCCATGCCGTAAATGACTAAGCAATTTGAAATGGGGTGAATGTAAATTTGAATACCTCCCTTCACAAGTACTGTATTTCATTACATATAAAGCCACCTAGGGCCACTCTGTAGATAGGGAAACCCTCCTGGTTCCTTGCTTGTCCACTGTTAGAGGTTCATCTATGGGAAGTGTGAACTCTGCTCTGGCACTTCTGGCATCTTTTGATTCTGGAAACAATTCTCCTTCATGTGGCAACCCTGTAACCTCAGCTATCTTCTTCTCCGTAGAAATGACCCTTAATCCTTTAATAGTAGTTTCTCCTTCGTTCAATGAATGCATAAACACTATTGCAATTTCTTCATTATAATCTCTAATTTTTTAGAAAGTAAACAATCCAACCATACTTCCTAAAATAATGCTCACAAAGAGCATCTTGTAGCAACGCATCCTGGACTATCGATTCATGGCAGATTGGATGTCCACCCATTTCTTACTCTATTAATGTATCAAACTCTGTAGGTGAGAAACGGAGAAACAAAATATTCTTTGAGACTAAAAACTAAAACTTTCTTACATATCTTCAAATTTGGCAGCAGAGTTTATTACTTTCTTAATATCTTGTTAAATAAATGATGGCAAGTAATCAAATCAAGGTACCGGAAAGGATGAGTAATTACTAATTTTGGAAATCAAACCATAAAACACCCCCCAACTTACTTTAGCACGTGTCCACACAAGCGGAAAGGATGTAGTGAAGTGTATGCGGATTTAGGAAAGGCAATAATCATAATAAAATCATAAATGCATAATTAAAAGAAAATACAATATGTACATAACTGCAGTCATATGAGAAGAAAGTGAAATGAAATGAAATGACAAACAAGAAAATGAGATGGGATGACGTGGATGGAAATTTTATTTTTGGAGAAGAATATTTCCATAAGACATGGAAATATTTTTGTGAAATGACGCGAGGAGAATTATGAAGTGGCAAGCATGAACCTTACCTACATTACTTTGCTCAATTGTTGAAGGAACTTGATCAGTGGCTGTAGGAACTTGTGTTTGATCCTTTGTAGAAAATTGTTGTAGGAACTCCTCTTTGTTGGTCAGCTTATGATAAAGACACAATCGATGACCATTTACCAAAATCTTAAACCGAACTGGGTCAATTATGGTCAAACAAACAACTCCATTGTTGAAAACTTCCTCTATGTCATATGGACCTAACCATTTGGTTTGTAGTTTTCCCATAGTATCTTTATATCTAGAGTCATACAATATTGCCCAGTCACCGGCTTTGAACTTTTTCTCTTTGATGTATTTATCATGCCACTTTGTTCTCTAATTTTGTATCAGTTCTGTCTATTGGACAACCATTTTTCTCCATTCATCCAAAGCATTAAATTGCTGAATACGTTCCTTTTGTGCTTTAGAAAGTGTCATATTTAATTGTAAAGTTGTCCTTGGAGTTTTATGCTCAAACTCAATAGGAATCATTGTTGTTTTCCCATACACCATCTCAAAAGGTGTAAAACCAATTGGTGTTTTCCAAGTTGTTCTGTATGCCCAAATTGCTTCAGAAAGCCTATGAGACTAGACATTTTTATGAACAACTATTGTCTTGGTAAGAATAGCCTCAAGCTCCCTATTTGTAACCTCTACCTGTCCATTAGCTTGTGGATGATATGGGGTAGATTTTTTGTGCCTTATATTGTATTCATTGACCATGGTTTCAATCAATGTTGAAGTAAATTGTGAGTCTTGGTCTGATACAATTTCCCTTGGTACTCCATATCTTGTAAATATCTCCTCATACAGAAACTCAGCCACCTTATTATCTCTTTCATGTGTCATGGCACTAGCTTCCACCCATTTGGTTACATAATTTGTACATACTAAAATGTAGGATTTTCCATTATAAGGTGGATCAATTAGGCCAACAAAATATAATCCCCATTTATCAAACGGTGCAACCAATATTTGTGGATACAATGGCATCTCATCAGATTTAGTAGGTCTCCCCATGTGCTGGCATCTGTCACATTTTATTGTATACTGTGTTGCATCCTTATATAATGTTGGCCAATAATATCCTGTATTCAGTATTTTGAGTGCTATTCTTTTATCAGCAAAATGTCCTCCACACGGCTCATCATGACATGCATGTAGGATATCATATGTTTAATCTTCTCTTACACATCTTCTCAAGACTTGGTTAGGTCTAGTATAAAAAAAACAATCACCAATCCATGAGAAGTTAAAGCTTTTCTCTACTAAGAAGCTTCTTTCCTTAGGAGAGAAATGAAGTGCCATTTTAGCAGCAGCTAAATAGTTGGCAATATCAGCATACCAGGGAGTGTGGGCTTGTATAAGGAATAGATGTTCATCTAGAAAAGAATCATCTATGGCTGTAGAATCTTCCTGTAACTGAAGTCTTGAAAGATAATCTGCAACCACATTGGACTTTCCTGGTTTATCAACAACTGTGATATCAAATTCCTACATCAACAATAACTAGTGAGCTAATCTACCAGTAATTGAAGAATTATTCATGAGATATTTGATTGCAGTATGATCAGTATGCACAAATATGGGATACCCTATGATATAGTGCTTGAATTTGTTGAGTGCATATATAACTGCTAACATTTCCTTTTCAGTGACTGTGTAATTTAACTCAGGCCCCTGCAAATTATTGCTAATATAATATATTGCACTTTCCAAATTATCAATCTTCTATCCCAATACTACTCCTATTGCATAATCAGATGCATCTGTATGAATTTGAAATGGTAAAGACCAATTCAGACCTTTAAGAACTGGCACTTGGGTCAAAAAGTTCTTAAGCTTCAAGAAAGCTTCATTGCATGAAGAAGTCCATCTAAATTTCATATCCTTGGTAAGTAGAGAATATAAGGGGCTTGCAATTTTGTTGAAATCTTTGATAAACCTTCTATAGTATCTAGCATGACCAAGGAAACTTCTTACATCTTTTTGCTTCACTGATGCATTGATATTCTGAATGACTTCAATCTTTGTTGGGTCAACTTGTATTCCTTTTATAGAGATATGATGACCAAGGACTATTCCTTCTTGCATCACGATGAAGCACTTCTCACTATTTAATGACAAACTATAGTCTTTACACCATTGCAAAACTTTGTTCAGGTTCCCCAATGCTTCTTCAAAATTAGAACCATAAGTTGTAAAATCATCCATATAGATTTCCATGATGTCTTGAGAAATATCTAAAAAGATACTAATCACTACTCTTTGAAAAGTGGTTGGAGAATTACACAATCCAAAAGGAAGAACAGAATATGCATATGTGCCCCAAGGACAAGTAAATGTTGTCTTTTCTTGGTCCTTTGGGGCTATCTGAATCTAATTGTAACCATTGGATCCATCAAGAAATGAAACATATTTCTTCCTAGCCAAAGAGTCTAATACCTGGTCCACAAATGGCAATGGAAAATGATCTTTTCTTGTTGCTAAGTTCAAAGCTCTATAATCAACACATACCCTACATTTTTCTCCTTTCTTATGAACTATTACCAAAGGTGATACCCACTGGCTATTAGAGATAGGATAGATAAATCCAACCTTTAACAACTTTTGCAATTCCTCTTTAACTATTTCTTTTAATGCAAGATTGAATCTTATTTGTGGCTATCTGAGTGGGCAACATTCTTCTTTTATATAGATATGATGGGTGCAAACTATTGGATCTATTCCATGCATGTCATTGTAATCCCATTCAAAGGCATTTTTATGACATTTAAGCAAGTCCATGAGTGCTACCTTTTGAGTATCTGAAAGATCACTATTGATATTCAAACATTTATGCAAATCAACTTCTATTTTGATAGTAAGATCAATCTGGGATATATCAAAAAAATGGGAAGTACAAACTTCCTGTAGAAATAGAGTATGCAATATATTAGTGGCTACAGGAAAGTCTAAATCTGCAATATTTGGTACCAACTCCTGCAATTGATGTTCTTGTGTCAACTCATTTGTCAGAATTTTGTAAAGGATTGAGTCTTCATCATGTAATTGCATGAATGGCCCTCGATTAATCATCATAAGGTGATTAATAGAGTCAACTCCCTCAGATTCTTCTCCCAAAGTAGGCCATACAGCTTGTTGTTGATCAAACTGGGGTTGTGCAAGAGAATAAAAAGCTAATGTTTTGGTAGAGTTCCCATCTGAAATAGTCATCTCCCCTGATCTACATCCAATATATGCATCACTTGTGGCAAGCCAAGGTCTACCCAAAATCACTGGATATCCCCCCAATGTTGCCTTTGGAGACAGAATCAAAAAGTTTGCAGGTTATTCCCAAGAATCCAAAATAACAACCACATCTTCAATCATACCATCTGGTTGCACTATAGAGCTATCAGCAAGCTATAGAACTGTGGGTGTAGGCCTTAGACTACTGATTTCAAGCTTCAACATTACTTCTCTTGTCATCACATTAATGGTTGCACCTAAATCAACTAAAACATTCCTTATCCGGGTGCCATTAATGACTATACTCACTACAAGACTACTAGGATTAGAATATTTAGGAATTGAAACCTTTCCTAACATAATATCTACCAGTTGACCCATCACATGCGTTGTTTGCGAATCTTTCTTCTTCCTACCAGGTTTTTTTAGACATGCTTCTCTAAGTGCCTTACTGTATATAGCAACATATTTTATTGCATGCAACAAAAAAATTTTAACACACATGTTTCAGTTGATCGATGATATCAAAACCTTGCTCCTATTCTGTAAGAACTTCTTTTTCTTGCAATCTCTAGGGAAATGCTGGTAATCTTTGCTTCTGAGGTATTGTGTCTATTGGACTAGAGATTTATTGTTCTTCTTGTATCTCAATGATAACTCGAGGAGATGGATTAGGCAAAGTTGTCCCAGATCAGAGGTGAATATCACTTATAGATAGAGAATAGGTTGGGTATTGATTAGGGTCAGCTGAACAAACTTGTTTTTGTTGTTGAGATTTAATATTAGGATTTGGCATTGGCTAAGTGGGCAACTGGATTGGTTTAGGTGGGACAACAGTGGTTGTAGGGGGAGGCATTATTGCAGGCGGTTGTGGTTGCTGAGTAAGTTGTTGATAACTAGAAGATTGGGTAGTCCATGGCTGACTCCCCCTCCATTGAGGAGTAGGTTGTCAATTCCCTTGAAACTGGTTTCCTTGGCCCTAAGGTGGATACCAATTGCCCTGTGGCTGCTGCCACTATGGTATTTGATTAGCAAAATGTTGTCCTTGGTCTTGAGAACCTTACCAGTTTGGATAATTACCAAAATTTTGAGCATATGGTGATTGCCATTGATTATTTGGTACATAAGAATTTCTACTATAACCAGAAAAAGAAAATGGATCTAGAGGAATACCTTGTCTTTGGAAATTTGGCCTTCTTTGAGAAACGTATAAAACTTTCTCATCCTCACCTTGTATTGGCTTGAAGTCAGGAACCTCAAGATTTGCAACCATTTTACATCTGCAATCCTTTTTCCTATGTCTACAATGAGGGTAGAATTCTGCAAGAAATGCATCAACTTCTTCATGCTTCTTCTTAGCTGAGAGTGTATCTAACTAAGGAGCCATATTGTTTACGATTTCTTCCTTAAAGTCCTTCAACAAATGGCTAAGTTTTATTCTAGAAACTCTAGTTCAGATGCTGATGAAGGCACTCCTAACTTGAAATGCCTATTCTTTTTAGAAGTAGATCTGGAATACTTCTTACAAATCTATCCTATTTCATTCCATGTGGACTGGGTAACGTCACCTCCTCCCATAAGATCCAAAGAATCAATGCATTCATCACGGATTCCCCTCAAAAATATCAACTTGAGGGAATCTTCATTTAGAGTACTATGCTTGGACTTTTTGACACTAAATAGAAACCTTTCCAGATAATCTTCAAGACTCTCATATTCTTTCTATGTCATTCTAAAGATATCATCCCCATGATAATAAGTACCTCTACAATAATCTTTATACTTGGCTAGAAACAATCATTTCATCTCATCCCATGTATTGATTGTGCTACTACCCAAGCTCATAAACCATCTTAAAGATGATTCCTTCAATGTGGTAGGAAATATTTTGAGTCTATGGGCATCTGTAGTATAATCAAAACTCCTACAGAGAACATCAAACTCAAACAGAAATGTGTCTGGATCCTCTATCACTAATCCATAGAATTTAGGGAGGGAAGAAGTTGGAATGTTCTTGAGATTAGAATTATCATGTTGATCAGATATGGGGAACTCAAATGTTGGGTCCAAAAGTGGTGGTGGTGGATTATTTCCACCAGGAGGTGGATTTCCTTACATTGGACTTGTGGGGGGAGTTACTATATGAAATTCTTCTTTTGGGGGTCCAAATAGGAACTAAAGATTGCCTTCTAGAAATTTAAATTCAGGGTGGTTCAAATTCTCTGGGGTTTGATAAATTTCAGAAAAAGGATTTATATCTGGGGAATTAATTTCTGCATGATTAGGATGACTGGGTAGGAATCTACCTAGAACATATCTTCTTCGCCTATGCATGCAAATTCATGAAAATTTTTTGAACAATCAGGAATGCTAGAAAAACAATTAACTAAAAACTGAAAAGACAATAACCATAACAGGTTCTTAGTTTGACACTATCCCTAGTAACAGCACCAAAATTGTTCAACCCAACAATAAGTATAATATCTCTAGTTGAAGTCTCAACCTGAACTTTGGACATTCACTTGGTAAAACCATTATTTCTATAGCTAGTGTTCATTTGATTGTCAACCCAGGGACATAATACTTGAAATGGATTTGCACTATATATGCACTAAGTTCCTACAACAGCTACTCTGCATTACTGCAACAACTAACATTATACGAAAAAGATAAGAAAGAATTGAAACTATTGAAAAGCTACAGGAAAACTTCTACATTAACATAAATTCATTCAAGCAATACTGGCTAAGTTCAATGCTGACAAATAGAAATTACTTTGTTTTGGTTTGGTTGTAGGAACAGTCAATGCAAGAACGTCTACTGCAACTAAGGAAAGAAAAATAATCTTAACAAATGCACAGGAACACTCACCAAGTAGGCCCCTTGGGTGAGTTATTCCAGGCTTCCCAAAAACAACTCTAAGTGCTCAAAATAACATATTTTTTATTCATCATTATTTGGAAGTTATTACATGATTCAACATGAAAAGAAACTCAAAAACACTTATGAAAATCCTTTTCTCTACTTTCTCATTTTTTCTATCTAACCTCTGAGAATAGATGAAGATATTATTTTAAAAGAAATCATCTACTTTAGACAACACAGATCACGCCGAAGAGAAGAGGTGGATAACTAATTGAGAAAGGAGATAGCTGGAGTTAAGCTACTGAAAATACAAATCTAAATCAAACCACAGTCATAACATACTGTAGCAGTATTTACAACATTAATGTCCACTTGAGTTAGACATTAGTAATATCACATGATTTCTTCTCCTATGCCATTCCTTATGCTTTTCAGCATTTTCATTGTTCGATCTTTTAGTCATTTTCTAGAATATCTCTTCCTGCAATTGGCATGATAGGCGATCTTCCACCACAGCATCATTTATTCCCTACACTTCAAAAGAAATAATATACAAGAATATACATATGTATTTTATTTAATTGGGACATCTATTAATTTCACACATGATATTTCCCTAAACAATCCACATGGCAACATGAATGAATCACATGGCTGCAGGAATAAACTGGCAAAGACAAAACATGTTTTAATAGGTTCAAGCTAGCATATGAAATACATATAGTAAACTTTTGATACATCATTACTACTATGTAAATCAAATATGACAAAAGCTCAAGAGTTATAAGGATAAAAATATGCCAATGTCTCAACTCGTCACTTCCACAATCTGATTCAGCAGTGCATGGCTCATTTCCATAAAGCTTCTTCAATCTATCCCATAGACTTTTTGTAGATCTGCACTTATCCACCTATGAGGAAACATCACTAGTAATTCCACTGAATATAGCCTTCATGGCTTCAGCATTGCACTTAGATCTTCTTTCTACTTCAAGACTGGTGAGAGGACTAACTTTACTAGGGTAGCCATTTACAACAGACATCCAAATATTAAACCCTAAGGAGGATAGGTAAACTTCCATTTTATAACTCCAAATGGAATAGTTTGAACCATAAAAAATTGGAGCAAGGATTGACACTAAACAAACCATTGTATCCTTAAGCCAGAATTTACCCAAGCTGAAGAAAGCTCATCTGACTAGGAACCTATGCTCTGAAACCAATTGTTAGACACAATGCACCAATGAGAGGGGGTGAATTAATGGTTCTCAATATTTTCCCTTTAACTATCCTATGTGTGTATATTGGTTATCAGATCTAACTCAATGCATACTTATCGGTTAGTGGGGAGACTAAACACAAATGCATTCACACATAAAGGGACATCACATAACACCAATATATACAAGGAAAACCCAAGATGGGAAAAACCTTGATGAGAAATGTTGTTGGAGTCTACTGCTCCAATCCAGCCTCATAGTGAATCTTTGATTACAATGTTTAGGGCACCAACCCAAGGAGCACCAACCCCTGATTTAGGGCACCAACCCAAGAAGATACAACCCTTGCACTGAGATCCAACTCAGTGAATACAAAACATAATCATTTAGAAGTTAATACCCTTGTTACAAATGGATTTTGTAACTCTTCTTCAAATCTCTCTACTCAATCTTCTATCAAGTTCACTACCTGTTCTCTCTCTCTTACCATCTCACTCCTGCAACCTTATCTCCTGTTGTAACCTTATTGGTTCTTCCTTTTCTCCTTCTCTACTAATTCTCTCCCTCTGCCAGTTCTCTTTGTTGGTTGTCTCTTCTCTCAACTGCTCTATTGTTCTCCACCAGTTCTATCTTATGTCAGTTCCTTCTTGCCTACTCTGCACTGTTATGCAACTCTTCTTTACCAGTTTTGTCACCACCAGTATACTCCTCTCACAGAATCACTTGCAAACTACTGGTTCCTCATAGTTGTCAGTTGATCCTTTCAACCTAATTCTCACTCGCACACACTCAGTCTTTTTTCAAATACTCGTTGAGTACTTGACTTATTTTCTCTCACATACAACAACCACACTCTCTCCTACAACAGCTCCATCCATCGATTTTGGCTTCCTTATTTATCAACTTTTTTTATAGCTAAAATCCAATTCAAACTTTAGGAAATTAGGGTTTCTTCCATCAACCAAATCTTCAACAAATTTGATTTGATCTGCCTTGGATCGCTCACTTTCTTTGGAGGGATAAGCCATCATGCATTTTTTATGTGTCTAAAGTATGTTTGCCAAGAATAGCAAACCCAACCTTGTTTTTCGGCCTTGAAATCTATCAACACAATCATGACCCAACTGTTTCCTTCTCGAGGTCCTCCTACAATCTTATTTCCTCACTTTTGATTCAAGTTCCAACAACTCCCTGATCTTTCACTGTCCTTCATTCTTCCTCAAGTTGCACTCCTCTGATCTGATCCACAAATCACGGGCTCTGTATTAAATGCACAACTATAGAAACATATATCCCTACATGACACTTTACCGACCTCTACGAGCTTGCCACTTCAACTCCATGTGCAATCCATGTCGATATCCACTTTAGCAAAGATCTATGTGTTGGCTAGACTCAGTCACCGACAATCAACACACAACCAATCCTTCTTTTTGTTGGTTCACTAACCCTGTCGGTATCTCACACTTTACCAGTTAACCATCATGTCTACACTTTGTTAGTCTCTCAGTGGAACACCTTAACCGGTCGTCAGTCATGCCTATCCATAGCATGTTCATTCTCATTAGGTAGGAGATCATTACTTAGCCTCTTTGCTTCCTTACCGGTTCTCATGCTAGTTGGTAGCCATTCTGATGACACCATGTCATCAACCTTTAGTTGTTTCCATCTAAGGAATTTGTATACCGGTTGCATTCTCTATTTGCAATTGCTCCACATTGCCTTCTTCACCTTCAGACCAGACATCATCTCAGCCGATTTGTCAAGGTGACAAAACCATCACTCTTCATTTGTTCCGGCAACTCAACATGCCTTCTCTATCGGTCTAGTGCATATCCCTGATTTCATGCACTTGAGGCATTCCTTTAATTGACTGATAGATCTAGTGTCAGCCTTTAAACACCTACCTTTACTTCATCCTTATCTCATAGAACTATGATGCACACTTATGCATAATAGGAGATAATCTCCACTTACTGGTGGTAGTGGATCCTTGTCATCTGCATCCTGCAATGTACTCATGTGGCTTCCCTGTTTGTGTAGTATACCTTCAAACAGGAACATATGATCTAGTATGAGTACATTCACTATCAGTCATCCCTTCACATGGTGACTACATATTCATCCGGTGGGAGTCCTGTTGTTCTGCATCCACATAGCATACAGGTGACCTATACATTCTCCTCCTCCTGTGTTGATGTGATTTAGGTAACATTATGCCTCTTCATCACAAAAAGCAACTGAACATCTTTCCCACTCACATATATCATCATTTATTGGTTGTTATATCATACCGGTCTCCTGTCCATATCTTCCACACAAGTGAGACACTAACTTATGTATCGGTGACTCAACTGTGACTCCAATGGTCATTCCTTTGAATGAAATTCTTCTTCTTTACTGGTGACCTACAATACTAGTTGACATCAATGACTTCATATCAATAATACTCCCATACTAATTGTCCTTCTATACCGGTTGACATCAATGACAACACAATGCCAACATCACAGGTGTAAAGAGACCCACAAGATCGACAAAAAAGTGAATTGTAACTTGAGGCCTAGAAGAATCACCTGCATCACCCTGTACTATAGGCCTAGCATACTATATATGGTTCTTAGTTAGTGAGCTAATGGAGTCTAAATTTTTGACCTCGACTCTATCCTTCACAATGAAAGGAACAATGACATGCTCCACCGTTGGTCTGGCCAAGGTTCTTGGTAGGAGGTTTGAATCATGTTGTGGCCCCACTCTATCATGTGAAGAGCCCCCACCTCTACCCTAGAAATCTAGATAATCAAAATAGTTTGGGATCTCATTAAGGACAAACTCACAATAGAGTTTCCTCAAAAAGTATTGGGGTGCCTCATGATTATTGCATGGAGGCTAATAAAAAACCATCCACCAACTATCCCAAAAGTTATTCTTAATCCCTTTATGGTGGCACCAATGTATAGGGAACCTCCTACATCTAGGGTGTAAAGATTGATTCATTTGGGGGTCCATGAAAAGGGCACACAAGTCAAATTTGTTAATTTTATTTTTCTTCACTCTCTCGTATGATAGTTTGTCAACATAAAATTGTCTTTGTTCTTCCTTTTTATTGGACCAAATACAATACTATTATAGAGTCTCAACTACATCAATTTGTGATTTAATGAGGCATATTTTTTAGGAGCATTAATAACCTGAACATTCCAAGAAATTATCTTCATTGTATTTTTAAATAGAGAGACACACTCTCCTAGTCTAGTATTCTCATCTAGGATAGTAGGCATTGATTTCTCTTTTTATTTTTTGGTTTTAAATTTGTTGTCTAAAGTAGTTTGGATACTAGTTGCAATTTCTTCATTAGTGTTCTTACTTTTAGGTGGTCTCCCACTTTCTCTTTTTTAAGGAGATAAAATGTCCTTGTCCTTTAGGTGAAAATTCTATTTGGTGAATGGAAAAAGATTTATTAAAGTAAAAAAGGGGGATTTCATTTATGGCCTATTCAAGAAATTCTCCAAGCATTTTTGTTTCCTCTAAAACAAGTTTGGGGTTCTTATTCAAAACCTCACCTACAAGCTCTTCTAACCTTTGTTCTCCCACTTGGAAACTAAGTTCCCCAACCAATTTGTCAAAAATTTCCTTCCTCAAGAAAGTGTTGGATGTCTAAAAAAAGTTGATATGTTTGTGGTTATTATATGACTTCAAGGTATTGGAGGTAGGGTAGGAAGATTAAATTATTGCAATATTTATAGGCTCTCTTTTAATGCAATGGCTAACTTGTTTACCACAATGTACCACTAAGAGGGGTGTGAATCAGTAGTTTCCAAGAATTCTTCCACCTTTTGATCCTAAGAGTGAGTACCAATTAGCAAAGCAAACACAAGTAAACCTACTCATGAGATAATGCAAGACTTCAAAATGAAATAACAAAAAGGCACATCACATGACATCGGTATTTACTAGTTAAACCCACGATGGGAAAAACCTCAGTGAGAAAATTTGTTGGAGTCTACTACTCCAGTCCAACCTCACAATGAAAACATTGGTTACAACATTTAGGGCACCAACCCAAGGAGCACCATCCCTGATTTAGGGCACCAACCCAAGGAGCACCAACCCCTAATTTAAGACACAAACCCAAGGAGCACCAACCCCTCCACCGAGCTCCAACATAATGAGATACAATAGATAAAATCACTACAATAATTATAATTTGGTTACAAATGAATTTTGTAACCTCACAGATATGGCTCTTCATCGGTCCACCTCTACTCTACTCTTTGTCAGTTCTCTTCTCACCTTCTCTAACTCTTCCTCTATTTGGCCTCTGCCTTATTTACTATATTCTCACTTTCTTCCTATGCTAACCTTTTCTCAATGCATCTCCCTTACCGGTTCAAGCTCTACCGATTGTCTTCCTTTCCACCTAGTTATTTGTTACTTCCACAATACCGGTTAAACCTTTCTCAATCCTTGTTCATTGTTGCTTCTTTCCTGTTGCTACTTATATCTTGTCAGTTATAACACTACTAGCTATCTTGATCGATGCACTTCTTGTAGCTTACCGAAATCAAAAACCTTTATCAGTTAGTCCCTGGATAAGCCTTCTTACCAGTTGCACCTCCAAATGCTCAATTGCTTAACTCTCACTATTAGATCAACTCTTTTCTTTCAACTAGCATCACACCTTTTGGTAGCATCCTCCAACAACACACATTCATCAATTTTGACTTGTATATTTATAAGCAAGTCTTCTCACCAAAAACCAATTCAAACTTCAAGCAGTTAGGGTTTCTTCATCGACCTCAAGGAAAACTAAATCCAATCAGATCTCCTTCCAGAGATTGACCACCTACAACAAATCAATCAAGCTCCGCCAATCTCATGGCTTCCAATACACGTTCGCTAAGTTTAGCAAACATAGACAGTCTGTTGGAAAGGCACTTGGTCAATCACCATAAATGGTTCAGTAGATTGAATCACCAACCTCATTCTACACCTGGACATTTTGCATCAATCAATGCCACCCTTCGATCACCTTTGTTTGACCTTCCTCGATCCGCACACCTCTACAACACATCCCATGATTTTTGGGGTCTACATTTAATGTCGACCAACTCTGCAACAACCTCATTAATGGTCACACAATATACTACTTCATACATGTCTGCCACCTCGACTCCACGTGGCTCCTTTGTCAAAATCTACCTTAGCTCACTATGTCTATCCAACATGATCACCAACCAATTACACACAACCAATGTATGCTTCATACTAATGGTCCCTCTTTGCCTACCGATTCTCTAACCCTATCGGTATTTCTTGCCTTGTTGGTTAACCTTCATACCTTCACCTTCCTTATGTTGCTGGATCATGTCAGCTCGGTCATCACACATACTAGTTCTCATCTCTATGTTGCCAGTGTATCATATTGATCAGTCATTGTCCTTACAAAATCAGCATGTTCATCTTCATCTGTAGAGAGCCTATCACTTGTGCACTTTCTACAATATCGGTAGCCCTGTTTACCGATGGACACTACATATGTCTTCATGTTGGTAACATGCATGATAAAATCATGCAAGCAATCTTCAACTATCCTTGCATCAAACTACATCTGCATTCTGGTTGTTCTCTCTATTTGTAGTTGAACCTTTCCTTCTCCTTCATCTGGTAGGTTTTCCTCTCTATCATTTTGTTAAAGTGACAAACTCATCACTCCTTGTTTATTCCAGTGACTCATCTTCTTACTCTCCTAATCAGGTGCACATCACTGATCTCACATGTTGGAGGATCACACATATCATCCGGTCAATAGAGGTAGATCCACAATGGTTCACAATCTGCCAATCACCAGTGGGAGAGGAACTATGTCATATGTTGGCCAATGGTGTGACTTCCCTATTATTTGGCAGATGCAATTTCCCTACAATCCTTAGGCAGCATTCCTTCTTCAGTCTTCTCTTCTTCCAGGGACAACATCATTTACCGGTGGGAGTCCTACTAGATGGCATTATACTAGTATACCAATGACCTATGCACTTTGCAGTCTTACTGGTCATCATCTTACCACTTAGTACCAACATGTATACTAACATGTTCATCGACTTGTTCATCGGGTACCATTTTCTTCATTCTCAACAACTTGTATACCGTTGACCCTAGCTTGTATACTAGTTGGTCTCAAATGCACACACTGTCGATTGTCATCCATGACAATAATACTAGGGACATCAATGAAAACATTGTACATACATCTCCCATATTGGTTGCTATATAATATCGATTGACATCAATGACAGCACAATGCCAACAATCTCCCCCTTTGGCATTGATGTCAACACATGTAGTATCTGACATACTACAGACTCTCTCTCCCCCTTTAACAACAATAGCAAACAACACTAACATCCAGTATACAACATACATTATTTTTCTCTCTTCCTACTGGTTGCTTCTCCATTTTTTACCGCTATGCATTGCATCATCTCAAACAAAAGCACTTAAGATGGAGGGTTCAGATGCTAGCTTACTCCAATCCTATATACCAGTCTGATACCAATGGTACACTCTTAATCTATGCAGGTTGCACTAACACCAAGCTGTTAGTAGAAATTAGGTACCAATCTGATATATTCTCCCCATTTTCTCCTACTTTATAGCTTGTTCTACCTGTAACACAAACTGCACTTTCTATCACCCAGTGGCTTAATGATAAATGAGCACATTCTTTTCATATTCTATTATACTCTCAGGTAACTTAATTGTTACTTTGATAGATAGACAAATTGAATAGGCACCTTCCCAAATCCACTAACATACCAGTATGGACAAACAACTATCTTATCTGCCACTATGTTCAGTATGTCTGATATCAATCAGAGGGTATGACTGTGAACTCCCCCTGAACCGTAGATCTCTGGTCTTCTAAGCATGTCAAGTCCTAATCTAGTGCTTCAATCTGTACCTTGTACTGATAAAAGTGGCCATCTTTGAACTGCAGATGATCTACCACTTTCATGAGGTCCATCAAAATCTTGTGACATCCTCTTCCATGACCACAATACTAGCCTACATTAACAACATGTCACCTATCCAACCAGTTGACTCATCAGGATGTGTACACATGAGATCAATTATCGGTTCAACACATTGCCAGACAATTCTTCTTCAATAATGCCCAAGGTGAATTTCTTCTGTCCAAGCCACTAGAGCCACTGCAGTGTTACCAAAATGCATTGCAAAACATGTTCTTCACTACTGGTAACTGTCCCTACCGGCAACATATTGCACATGTTGGTTTACTGTACCAATCCAATATTTTTGCTAATATACTTTCTCTATTGGCCCTCCTTCCAGTGTCACATCCCACTTTGACACTTGCAACAGTGATCCATCTCGCCTATGTGAATGTGTAGCCAAGATACTAATTGCACACACTTTTTCATTTCAACTTCTCCCTCATATCGGTAAATGCCCATCCTTAATTTGTGTCCTTCTCAACATTGGGAGTGAATGATATGATCAACATGTAGCTCCCCCTAAGGATCTGCATCTCCTTTAAACTTTAGGAGATATCACCTATGCATTGAATGCACAGTGTTGGTCCATGGTCATGTTTTCTTCCTTCTTTCTCCATATCTGTTTGGACTCCCTCCTCTTCTCATTTGTAGCCTTTGGAGCAGGTCTCATCTTCTTCTGCAGATAGGTCTTTTCTTTACCAAGTTCTACAGTATGACCAGATACATTTCCATAGAAGCATACTAAATTCATCCCAAGTAGATGATTGGAATACCTTCTATCAAACCGGTTTGATCTTCTTCTCAGGGTCATGCCATTGTATCCTGCTGCCAGTTTCAACTGACTTCTTGATCTTGCAGGATCAGTTCTCCTTTGGGCATAGTTGTTATGTTGATTGCCATGTGCATGAAACATATTCTTCCTACACACATTACTTTTATGGCCAGATCCATTGCAGTTATAACATATATAATTTACATTTCTTGAGGCAACAAATGGACTCTGGTTAGCATAATCGGGAGTGGGCTTATGCAATATTCTGATGTTATACGCCCAAATGCATTACATCTTTTACAAATTGAATTGATATTCCTAAGAAAAATAATTTTTCTCTTCCTAGACATCATTTTACATTCCTCTGCCCTATGGCCATATCCTTTACAAGAAAAATAGTAACCGAATAAAGGAGAATTATTACTTACAAATTCATTCTGCCAAACATGAGATGATTTGGCCGGTTTGGCTTCTCCACTCCTACTTCTCTGGGATATTGCATCTCTTTGTCTTTAACTGGTGGGGAGTCTCTTACACTTCCTTCATGCATTCTTATTTCTGGTGAACCTATCTTCTCCCAGCTCTCTTTTTCCTTTAAGATCTAGATTATTTCTTCTTGTTGCATCATTCTTCAGTTTTAACCTCAAGGCCTCACCGGTTGTAGCTAGGTCAACCTTATTTCTTGGTGCACTTCAGACTATGAAGTTCTGACCCTTGTTATCTCCATTAGAGGAGACACACTAAATGTCCTTGTGAGAGACATCCTCACTTGTAGAGAATTCACTGGCAGCATATCCTAATCCTCTGGTATCCTTGGTGTGTTTTTGTTTACTCAAAAAAATTTCGAAGGCCTCAGTGTTGTTGTCATACTAGATCATTACCTTGAGCTCATTTTGACACTTCTCAAGGTCTTTTCTGATGTTCTCCATTTCTCTTTTTTAGGTCTTGGCATTCTTTCTCCTTTGTCTCCACTTCTAGCGGGAGTTCCTCACATCTTCTTTCCTTAGCATCAAACACTGATTTCAATTCACCAGTCAATCCTTTTGCCTCTTCTAGCTAAGATGTCAATATGCAGATATTATTATTTGATTCTTCAAGGCATATTCTCAACCGACTACATTCTTCATGAACTGAATCTTTGAACCTCTTAAATTCCTTTCTAATATTTTGTAGCTCTTCTAGTGCACTTACCAGTTCACATTCAAGATCAACTTCAGCTTCATCTTCATCATCACTCCCAAATACATCTTGCCAGTAAGAGTGATCTGCATGATTACTCTCTGATGTGTGTCTCTCATCTTCTGATTCTTGAACCATAAAGAGGTGAGTTTCCTCTTCATCATTTATTTTGTTTCTAACAAATCTACCTTCATCATTTGTAAACACATGTGCTTCATTTCTTTTCTGGTTTCCACAAACTGGCTCTGCAGTGCAAGGTTCATTCCCATAAAGTTTCTTCAATTTGTCACATAGGCTTTTAGCAGATCTTCATTTTTCCACCTGTGAGGAGACATCATCGGATAGCCCACAAAGTATGGCCTCCATAGCTTCATCATTACATTTGCTTCTCTTTTCTTCTTCAGGACTGATGGGAAGACTGACTTTACCAAGGCATCCATTTACCACTGACATCCATACATCAAACCCAAGGGAGGATAGGTAGACTTCCATCCTACGACTCCAAATAGAAAAGTTTGAACCATCAAACACTGGAGTAGCGGGTGACACAAAATAGACCATTCTGTTCAAATACCAGAATCTACCCAAACTGGAGAAAGCTTATCAACCAGGAACCTCGGCTTTGATACCAATTCTTGAACACAATGTACCACTAAGAAGGGGGTGAATCAATGATTTCCAAGAACTCTTCCACCTTGTGATCCTAAGAGTGAGTACCGGTTAGCAAAGAAAACACAAGTAAACCTACCAGTGAGATAATGCAAGACTACACAATGCAATCACACAAAAGTACATCACATGACACTGGTATATACGAGGAAAAACCTCAATGAGAAAAGTTGTTGGAGTCTACTGCTCCAATCCAACCTCACAATAAAAACACAGGTTACAACATTTAGGGCACCAACCCCTGATTTAGGGCACGAAACCAAGGAGCACCAACCCTTGCACTGAGCTTTAACTCTATGAGATATAATAGATAAAATCAATATAATAATTACAATATAATTAAAAATGAATTTTGGAACCTCACAGATATGTCTCTTCACCTGTCTACCTCTTCTCTTCTCTCTGTCAGTTCTCTTCTCACCTTCTCTAACTCTTTATCTATTCAACCTCTGTCTTATCTGCTCTCTTCTCACTCTCTTCCTTTGTTCACCTCTTCTCACTACAACTCCCTTACCAGTTCAAGCTCTATCAGTTGTCTACCTTTCCACCTGGTTACCGGTTACTTCCACAGTACCAGTTAAACCTTGCTCAATCATTGCATGTTGTTGCTTCTTTCTTGTTTCTACTTCTTTCCTATCAGTTCTAACACTACCAGTTGTCTTGACTGATGAACTTCTTGCAGCTTACTAGAATCACAAACCTTTACCGGTTAGTCCCTTGCTAAGCCTTCTTACCGGTTGCACCTCCAAATGCTTAGTTTCTTAACTCTCACTATTAGATCAACTCTTTTCTTTCAACTGGCATCAAATCTTTTGGCAGCATCCTCCTATTAGGGTTTCAAGCAGATCCAAAGCAAATATGAACTAACAATTATATGCAGATTTAAATACAAAAGATAAAGAAATAAAATAGGACATAGATAACACAGAGATTTAACATGGTTCACCTAGAATGGGTTACGTCCACCATACACAGTCATCCAATCTTTCTTATTATCCAACAAAAATAGTACATCAACCTTACAATGCCTTAAGCATCCCAGCCGCTTATAACATGCATTTTTAGGGCAACAAACAAAGTTGACCTTTTTAGGGTTTTATTACAATGTCGGTTTTCATCAACGAAAAATGGCAAAAAAAATTTCTTGGGGGCTCCCGCCTCTGAACCCCTACTCGGGGCTCGGCTCGGCCCTGGACCCCAACGAGGATACGTATTAAGTGTACAATACTTTGCTAATCAATCACCACATTTTAACAATCTCCCACTTGGAGACTGATACTACACGACACCACTGTACATGCAACATCCGCTGGATAAAACACTAGGACTCGACTGGTATAAATTCCACAATTATCAATCAAGAAGACCAACAGAAACTGATGAAGAAATCAGCTTCTCCTGTGGAACTTCCTTTGTGAACATATCAGTAGGATTCTCACTTGTGTGAATCTTCTCAAGCTATAACTGACCCTCCTCCAAAACAGTCCAGATGAAGTGCTACTTGAGTTGAATGTGCTTTGTCCTTGAATGAAAAGCAAAGTTCTTCGCAAGATGAATGGCACTCTGGATATCAGTATACAATGGGCTATCCTCTTGTGTCTGACCCAATTCCTCCAAAAAACATTTCAAACAAATCATCTCCTTGCTGGCTTCTATAGCAGCAACATACTCAGCTTCAGTGGTTGAAAGTGCAACAACCTTTTGCAGCCTAGAAATCCAACTGACTGCAGTTCCCCCTATAGTAAAAACATACCCTGTAGTACTCCTCCATGAATCAATATCACCTACTAGATCAGAGTCAACAAATCCACTTAGAGCAGCATTAGATCCTTTGAAACATAATGCCTTCATAGTAGTTCCTTTCAAATACCGAAGAATCCATTTCATAGCATTCCAATGTTCCATACCCGGATTACTCATAAACCTGCTCACAACTCCCACTGCATGTGCAATATTTGGCCTTGTGCATACCATTTCATACATCAGACTGCCAATAGCTGATGAATACAGGATGTTAGACATTTTATTAACCTCTTCCTATGCTTTTGGGCACATCTCCTTAGTCAATTTGAAATGACTAGCCAAAGGTGTACTAATTGCTTTTGCATCCTGCATGTTAAATCTTTTCAACACCTTCTTTATATACTCACTTTGGGACAAATTCAAGGTTTTATTTTTCTTGTCCTATGTAATCCTCATACTGAGAATTTGCTTAGCTGCACCCAAATCCTTCCTAACAAATGACCTGGCTAATTTCTGTTTAAGATCATTTATATGTTGCATGTTAGACCCAGCAACAAGCATGTCATCAACATAAAGCAACAAGATAATATAAATGTCATTATCAAATCTCTTAAAATATACACAATGATCAGAATGACATCTATGATAACCGTGTTCAGCCATGAAAATATCAAATTTTAAATACCATTGTCGGGGTGCTTGCTTTAGGCCATACAGACTTTTCTTCAACCTGCACACCAAGTTCTCCTTACCTTTGACCTCATATCCCTGTGGTTGCAAAATGTAAATTTCCTCCTCCAAATCTCCATGGAGAAAAGTTGTTTTGACATCTAATTGTTCAAGATGTAAATCATCTACAGCCACAAGACTAAGTACAGTTCTAATTGAAGTCATTTTTACAACTGGAGAAAATATTTCATCATAATCTATACCCTTTTTCTATGCAAAACTTTTTACCACAAGTCTGGCCTTATATCTTTTCTAACCTCCTTCCTCCTCCTTCAGCTGATAAACCCATTTGTTAGGCAAGGCTCTTTTTTCTGCAAGTAAAGGGACTAAGTCCCAAGTCTTATTTTTCATCAAGGAGTCCATCTCCTCTTTCATGCCTAGCTGCCACTGTTTATTGGCATCCACCTGCATTGCTTCTTCATATTCTTCTGGTTCACCAGAATCCGTTAATAAAATAAAATACAAAGAAGGAGAAAATATTTCAGGGGGTCTACTTGTCCTCGTAGAATGTCTAACACTTGTAGGAGTTTGTGGGACAAGCTGTTGTTGCTAAGCATCAAGTACCTATGGCATTTCATTTTCAGCAATCTCATCCAACACCACATATTCTTATTTGTCCTGTTCATGCTTCTTTTCCTTCATCTGTTCTTTATACATAACCTTCTCATTGAATGTAACATCTCTACTTCTAATTATTTTCTTATTTTCAAAATCTCATAACCGATAGCCATATTCATCTATCCCATATCCAATGAAGGTACATTTCTGAGATTTAGCATCAAGCTTGGTTTTGTTTTGTTTATCAACATGGACAAAAGCTTCGCAACCAAAATTTTTTAGAAAAGAATACTTTACCTTTTTACCAGTCCATGCCTCCTCTGGAATACCACCATCCAAAGGGGTTGAAGTTCCTCTATTTATCAAATAGACAGCAGTATGTACAGCATCTACCCAAAAATGTAAGGGCAATCTAGCATGCAATCTCATGCTCCTCGCGCATTCCATGATTGTCCTATTCATTCTCTCTGACACACCATTTTCCTGTGGAGTTCTTGGAACTGTCTTCTACTTTCAAATCCCATTTAAGGAGCAGTAATCTTCAAATTCTTTGCTGCAATACTCACCTCCATTATCCGATCTGAGACACTTCAACTTTTTTTTCTATCTCATTCTCAACCAAAGCTTTCCATTTCTTAAATGTTTCAAAAACATCTGATTTTTGTTTTAGGAAATATACCCATGTTTTTCTGGTTGAGTCATCAATAAAAATAACATAATAACAAGAGCCACCAAGAGATGATACCTGAGCAGGTCCCCATACATCTGAATGTACAAGCTCTAACTTCTCACTCTTCTTCTCTTTCCCAACCTTGAGAAATCTGACTCTTTTCTGTTTACCATAAACACAATTTTCACAGAACTCTAAATCAATCTTCTTTAGTCCTGGCAATAGATTTTTGGAGTGAAGGATTTTCATCCCTTTCTCACTCATGTGCCCAAGCCTATGGTGCCACATTATCGAATCTGTTCTTGCAACATTTATTGTTGTTGTCCCTGTAGCAACTTTATCTGTAGCAGCTAAGGTAGAGTAAGTGTTACCAGTACACAAATATAATGTGCCTACCTTCACACCTTTAGCTACTACTAATGTTCCTTTAGTGACCTTCCACATACTATCTGAGAAGGTAACTATGCAACCTTCACTACCTAGTTGCTCTGCAAAAATTAAATTTCTTCTTAAATTAGGAACATGTCTTACCTCCTGCAGAAACCAGTCATTACCATTCTGCAACTTGATCTTTATCTTTCCTTTTCCAACAATTTGACAGGGCTCATCATCACCCAAATATACCTGTCCAAAATCACCTTGAACATAATCTAGAAAATATTTTCTATGGGGTGTAGCATGAAATGAAGCCCTAGAATCTATTACCCAAGAATCATTAACATTATCCAAACATAAGATTAAAGCATCTTGTAAAGTATTACTTGCAATATTAGCTTCCTTACTGTCATTTTCATTTTTGTCTCCTTCTTTGTTTTTCTGAGACCAATAGTCTTTTTTTAGATGACCAGGCTTTCCGCAGTACCAGCAATCGTTCTTTCCTCTAGACTGAGAGTGTCCTTTCTTTGACTTCCCTCGTGACTTCTCATTCCTAGGGCCTTTTCCTCTTTCCTTTGATCTTCCTCTGTTCTCCACATTCAAAACACTACCCGATGATGTTGGAGTCTCACCTGTGCTTTTCCTTCGCATTTCCTCGCTTAGGATAACACCAACAATATCATCAAATACCAAAGTATGTTTACCAGAGACAGAGTTACTTACAGCCATAACTAAGCTATTCCAGCTTTCTGGCAAAGAGCATAAAATCAAGAGAGCCCTAACCTCTTCTGCAAAGGTAATTTTTACCAAAAATAATTGACTAGTAATTGTATTAAATTCATTTAAGTGCTCTATTATAGATCCTCCCTCACTCATTTTCAAATTAAACAAACGCTTCATAAGAAATACCTTATTCAAAGCCAAGGGTTTCTCATACAACTTAGCCAATGTTGCCATCAAATCTACAGCTGTTTTTGCTTCTGTTATATTGAATGTTACAGACGGCACAAGGCACAATCGAATGGATCCTAGTGCCTTTCTATCTAAAATGTCCCACTCTTCATCTGACATTGTGGTCACTTTCTTTGCCTTTCCTTCCAATGGTCGCCACAAATCCTTTTGATACAGGTAATCCTCCATCTACATTTTCCATAACTGATAATTCTGGTCGTTAAACTTTTCGACCTTGAATTTGGAATCCTCCATTGCTCCCACTCAAATCTGAAAGTCCTGCGAATTTACAGAAAACCTCGCTCTGATACCAATTGTTAGGGTTTCAAGCAGTTCCAAACCAAATATGAACTAACAATTATATGCAGATTTAAATACAAAAGATAAAGAAATAAAACAGGACATAGATAACACAGAGATTTAACGTGGTTCACCCAGAATGGGTTACGTCCACCATACACAGTTGTCCAATCTTTCTTATTATCCAGCAAAAATAGTACATCAACCTTACAATGCCTTAAGCATCCCAACCGCTTATAACATGTGTTTTTAGGGCAACAAACAAAGTCGACCTTTTTAGGGTTTTATTACAATGTCAGTTTTCATCAACGAAAAACAGCAAAAAAAATTTCTCGGGGGCTGCCGCCCCCGAACCCTTGCCCAAGGCCTGGCCCAGCCTTGGACCCCAGTGAGGATACATGCTGAGTGTACAGTACTTTGTTGATCAATCACCACATTTTAACAATCTCCCACTTGGAAATTGATCAGGCTCCACACCGAACACCTCCAACAGCACACATTCATCAATTTTGACTTGCATATTTATAAGCAAGTCTTCCCACCAAAAACTAATTCAAAATTCAAGTGGTTAGGGTTTCTTCATTGACCTCGAGGCAAACCAAATCCAATCAGATCTCCTTCCAGAGATCGACCACCTGTAAAAAATCAACCAAGCTCCGCCAATCTCGCAGCTTCCAATACACGTTTGCTAAGTTTAGCAAACATAGACAGTCTGTCAGAAAGAAACTTGGTCAATCACCATAAATGGTTCAGTAGATTGCATCACCAACCTCATTCTGCACTAGGACATTTCATATCGATCGATGCCTCCCTTCGATCACCTTTGTTCGACCTTCCTTGAGCCACACACCTCTACAACACATCCCATGATTTTTGGGGTCTACATTTAATGTCGACCAACTCTGCAACAACCTCATCGGTGCACACACCATCTACTACAACATGCATGCTCACTACCTTGACTCCATGTGGCTCCTTTTTCAACATCCACTTTAGCTCACTATGTCGATCCAACATGGTCATCGATGAATTACACACAATTGGTGTATGCTTCATACTATCGGTCCCTCTTTGTCTACCGGTTCTCTAACCCTACTGGTATTTCTTGTCTTGTTGATTAACCTTCATACCTTCACCTTCCTTGTGTCAGTGGATCATGTTAGCTTGGTCATCACACATACTGGTTCTTATCTCTGTGTTGTTGGTGTATCATATTGATCCATCATTGTCCTTACAAATCAGCATGTTCGTCTTCATCTAAAGAGAGCCTGTCACTTGTGTACTTTCTATAATATCGGTAGCCCTATTTACCGGTGGACACTACATTTTTATTCATGTTGGTAGCATGCATGATAACATCATGTAAGCAGTCTTCAACTATCCTTGCATCAAACTATATCTGCATTCTTGTTGTACTCTCTTTCTATAGCTAAACCTTTCCTTCTCCTTCATCTGGCAGGTTTTCCTCTCTGTCGGTTTATCAAAGTGACAAACTCATCACTCCTTGTTTGTTTCGGTGACTCATCTACTTACTCTATTGATCAGGTGCATATCACTGATCTCACATGTTGGAGGTTCACACATACCATCCAGTCAGTGGAAATAGATACACCATGGTTCACAATCTATCAATCACTAGTGGGAGAGGAACTATGGCATCTGTTGACTAATGGTGTGACTTCCCTGTTATTGGGCAGATGCAATTTTCCTACAATCCTCAGGTAACATTCCTTCTTCAGTATTCTTTTCTTCTAAGGACAACATCATTTACCAGTGGGAATCCTACTAGATGGCATCATACTAGTATATCGGTGACCTGTGCACTCTACAGTCTTACTGATCATCATCTTATCAGTTATAAACAACTGTAATGGTGGGAAAATGGTGAATGATAAATCAAGAAGGAAAACTACCCTTTCCCTCAAAGAGAGATGAGAGTTTCTCTATTGATGACCATTCAAGCACTTTTCACCATTACATTAGGAAGTGGGAACGATAATTCACTAGATCCAATCTCTCCAAACAAAGATGGTAGATTGAATTCTGAATGAATTGGGAATGCTAAGTTGATCCCCTCTTCCTTGTTTGATTTAGAAAGGAATTTGATTGAATTGTGTAGTGCAAAAGTGACAAAGAGCTGATTATAACTTGAGATCGGAATATGGGATGAAGTTGTGCACCTAGATCTAGTAGTAAAATATCGAGACGAAGTCGCCCTGTGAATTTGAGGAAAAGTTTCCTAGACCAGGGTGAGAATGTACACGGTCCTTTAAAAAATCCATGAAACAAAAAGGGTTTTTTCACCGCTACAAATGAATCCTGAATCTGAAAGTACAGGTGCACACCTACAACCTACACATAGAAAAGAGAGTAAAATGGGTTGGGATTAGGGGTTTGCCTTTAGGTCAAACCCTAGTTTTGGAATTAACCAAGTAATGAAAAAAGGTACTTGCAAGTAGATGTAAATGAAAGACTGAATTGTAAATCACCTCAATGGAGGTTGTAGTAGCAATGTTGATAGAAATTTTGGAACCAATATCCTCTTTAATGGTTGAATCCTTGACTTGAATGCAACACCTAGCCTTGAATGGAGACTTGAGAAGGCTCAATGCTAGAAAAGAATGCTTGAATGCTTGAATACTCTTGAATGCTTGAACACTTATGAATTCCACTTATTGAACTTATCCAAATGAGAGGATGAATTCCCCCTTAAATACATATTGGTGGATTTGAATTTCGTCATGGGCTGACATCAGGGGAGTTTCCTACCCAAGGCATAACCCATAATGCATTCTCTAGGAAGGGTCCTGCCCCAAAATAGGGCAGGAACAAGGGCGCCACTCCCCTGTCTTGGGAGGACAAGGGTGCCACTCCCCTTTCCAAGGGGGCACAGTGGTGTCATGCCCCTATCCTACCCCTTTCTCTAGGGCAAAATGCGGTCGGGGTGATGTAGAGGCCAAGGAAGAAGTTGTTTCTGCAAGCCGAGCAATCTCCAGTCTCTGATTAGGCTAGAGGATTCGAGTTCTCATGTGTGAGGAACTTAATGCAGTCAAAAAATTGCTAGGGTCGCAATTTTATGACACTACATTTAGCCCCCACTTTAGCGAGAGTATAAGCATATGCCAATATTGTTCGTAAAGTACAAAGAAACAACATTGAAAGACTTTTACCATGTCAAGGAGGCAAGATGCGCCAAGCCCCTAGTGGACTTCAGATCTTACGACTTCGATTGACAAAGTAAAAGGGAAGATCGAAAAGAGGAGAACCGTGACTGCAAGTAGAAAAGTTCCCTTCACTATGAGTCATGAAAGCAAGGATAAAAATATTACAAAGCAAAACAAAGTTCGCTAAGTAATTCTAAGTATCACAAGAAGGAAAATACGAGTGGAGTGTATGCCCCCATGTTAAAGCAATCGCACCCACCTTATCGAGGGCGATTTCTTTAAGGTAGGATACACCCAAGAGAGAGAGAGAAGAGAGGGAGCACGTTATCAAAATGATTTAGCCCCCAATCGAGGAATAAATCTAAGTATGATAACTCATGTATATCATGTATGTATATACATATAATAATCTTCATTCCCCAAAGAAGGACACTACCTTAGAAGAAAGGGAAGAGAGGATGTCTTTTGAGTCAACATGAAAGAGACCAAGAGAAGATATCAATGCTTTGCATCGTCTCCAAGTACACATTAAGGGAACAATAGAAGAATAGGGATAAACATAGAAGAATGGTCACAAAAGAGAAAGAAAGAAGAGAGAGAGAGATCTACAATGCTAGTATTGCTAATCTAGCACAATATCCGCCTCTTGATTTTTCTCATCACTATTTCGGGAAGGCGAGCAACATGCCAAAGGAGCGATATCGAGCACAACAGGTGGAGCTATCACAAGATCAAAACAAGGACTATGCTCATGTTGTAAGTCACTTTGTTCGATTTGAGGAGATAGGATTAGGGTTTGTGAAAACTCATCCGATAAATGTTTGTCCACATCAACACACTCATACTCACTATGAAAAGCATTAGGAGTTGTATTGCCATTATGAATAACATTTTCACTCATTTCTTCATCAAATTTTAAAGCAAGAGGAGAAAGAACATGAATAGGAGTAAAACCGTCACATGTTTTATGCAACTTATGATTTGGATATATTGGTTGAACATCTTGTTTAGTAGAAAAGGGAATCATGTCAACTGTCGGAGTCTAAGGAGATTGAGTATTTTGAGGGATAGCTTCATGAGCTCAAACACGGTGTCTTCATCGATGTTCTCTCACACAATGATTTCGTCGAGTCTTAGTGGAATGATGAGAAGGAGGAGGAACACTTGAAAAGGTAGGAATGTTTCTCTCCTTGATAGTTGAAGGTTTAGGTTGAAATCTTTTTAGTTGAACAATAGGAGAGGCAGGCCTCTTCTCTCGATAAGAGGAAGGAGGTGGAACTATGTCATAGAAAGGAGGAATATTAGGTGTATAAAGGAGACCAAGTCCATCATGAGGAGGAGGTATATACCTAACCTTAGGAGGAATGTTGTTGTTTTCCTTAAGTGAAGGTAAAGTCACATCCATAGGAGTAGGTGGACAATTTTCCATGGGAGGGAGATTAGTTCTATCCAAGAGGGGAAGAACCTCATCTTGAATAATAATAGGAATGTCAAGTTTTGGGGATCTAGGTTGACTTAAGGATAAGATCATATCGTTCTTCCATTTTTTATAAGATTGAAAAAGAGAATCGCTCCTTGATGGAAGAGATTGAAATTGTTTAGGCCAAAAGAGATCAATAGGAACACCAGGGCTTCTTTCGGATGGACAAAATAAGCTATGGTTCACAGTTATGGTTTCTCCATTGTGAGGAAATTTAAGACACTTGTTAATTGGAGAAGCAATAGCCTTCATGGAAGATAGCCAAGGATAGCCCAATTTCACATGGAATTTCTCAAAAGAAGGTATGATGACAAATTCAACATCCATGGATTAAGTATGGACTTCAACAAGAAGGGTGATAGAGCCAATGGTAGGACAAGAGAAGCCATCAAATAACTTTGAAACCACATTAGAAGAATCATAAAGTGGTTTATGCAATCATAAAGTAAAAAGATACTCTTCAGTTATGACATCAACCATGCAAGAGGGATCAATCAAGGCTCCACGGCAAGACATGTCCTTAACCTTCACCACTATGTATAAAGGGCCATTGGGTGCTCTAATGGTCTTGCTAGGGTCAAATGTAATACAAGGATCCTTAGGCATATATTGTGTTTCTACCATATTAACCAAGTTTGGAGCCAGAGGTGAATTCTTCAGAAGTGAGAGAATTAGGCACAATCTCAATAACGTTAGAGGCATGAGATGGCAAGGGATCAGTGAAAATCTTAAAATTTTGATTAGGAGGAACTACTAAATTATTCCCTTTATCATTCACACCTGCCACAGATATAGTATTATTATCAATCAAGTCTTGAACCTTATTTTTCAATGCAAAACATTTTTATATCATGACCAGGTTGACAATGAAATTGGCAAAAGGAATTGTTATCAAAATAAGGAGATGCAAGTTTGGAAGTATCAATTTGTTTTATAGGATTTTGATAACATTTTTGTGTAACAACTGAGACATAATACTATGTAAAGATTCATTCAAAGGAGTAAATTGTCTTTCTCTTTGGAAAAAATTAGAAATAGAAGGCACACCTATTGTAGCATTTACATGGTTGTTGCTTTTTGTTGGATAGAAATTCACAAACGGTTGTTGAACACTCTCCCTCTTATCACTCAAAGCCATAGGAGTGGATTGCTCCATTTGACTCACAGCTAGTTGATAATTGTCGAGTGTTGCGCACAACTACAGAAAGGAAGTAAACTCAGACAAAAGAAGCTTTTCCCTGATATCTTTTTGTAAATTAGAAATGAAAATTAGTTGAATATCATTATCAGGTACATGAAAAGAAATTTGAGCACACAAATGTTTATATCTACCAATGAAATCAGTCACATTTTCTTTAACACCTTGTTTAAAATGCATTAAATCAGTCAAAGTGATTTTAGGACCAATGTTATTTTGAAATTGTTGGATGAAAGAACTTGCTAGTTTTTTAAAGGAAGTGATAGAATAAGAAGGCGGAGACAAATACCATTGTAAGGCCCTATCTCTTAGTGTTCTTGTAAACAATTTTACAAGCAATCATTGATCATAAGAAAAATCTATACACAAGGTTTGGAATGTTTTGACATGCATAAGAGGATCACCTTTTCCATTATAGAGTTCCAATTGAGGATCTCAACATGTTTAGGTAGCACGAATTTAACAATATCAAGAGAAAGTGGGCTCGCAACATCAAAGGTGGGCATACTAAACTTAGATTGACTCATAGAAGCAATTTGTTGTTGTAAGGAAGACACGGTTTGAGCAAGATTGTTAATTGTCATTTTAGTAGAAGAATTGATGTTAGACATAGGTGATTGAGAAGGTGGTGTGATTTTGTTGAAAGAAGGCATGGACTGAGAATAAGGTGGTGGGACATTATGATAAGTAGGCATAGGTGATGATTTGGTAGGAAAAGGGACACTTAAAGGAGGAATAAAGTTGTTGAAGGAATTTCCCCCTTGTGTCACACTAATTGGTTGAGGAATAATATGAACATGCATGGAAGTCATAGGTAATGATGGAGGATTAAATGAAGAATAGGGATTTCCCCCATGACCTATGGTTGTAGGAATGACATTTTGAGTTGAAGTAGCCATTATGTTGGATGTGAAAGTAGGAATACTAGTCATAGGATTAGTCAAAGGAATAGATGAATTGACTTGTGTTGAAGGTTGTGAGTAACCTAGGGTTTGGACACAACTCTTGATAGGCATGACATTAGAATCAACAATATGTGCAATGCCATGCAATTTATCAATTCTATTCTTATCACTTTGAAGCACGCTCTTAAGACCTTCAATTAATGGAAGAGATTCACTATTAGGGTATTCTTGGGACATCCACTGTTGAAAACTATCAAATTGATTGTCCAATGTGGAAAGTTGATATAAAGAAACCCTAGTTAAAGCTTCTTCTTCATCGTGAGATCCATCAATAGGCACATGATAAGGATGGGAAGAATTAACATGATCCTAATTAAAGAAGTCATTGAAATTAGGCTTCATCTCCTCACTAATCAAACCTTGGTATTCCTTAATTCTAATGCTTCATCTAACAGGGATAGGATAGGTAGGACTAATAGTGGTAAAACTCATGCACTAGAGGAAAATTTGAATTTTTAATTGTAGAACAAAGTTTACAAAATTGAATAATGCAAAATGCAATGAAATAATGATTACACAATTTGAACTTTATTGGGGGAAGAGGATGACACAATTTCTAAAAATAAAAGGAAATTAAAATTTTAAAATTAGGGCCAAGGGATTACAACTTAATTTTAAAATTAGAATTTTTAAAATCGGGGCAGACTATAATTAACCTCTTAATTTTAAAAAATTTCTTGAAAGTTGAAATGTTGAATTTTGAAGGTATTTTCGATTCCAGAGGGATCAAAGATCGATAAAATCAGCCAATCTTCCAGATTTAGGCTATTAAATACAGTCATAACAGTCTCCCAAAATTTCGGGAAAAAAGTCGAGGACCGTGGCGAGAACGCACATGGTCTGACCAACTTTTTTTGAAATTTTCAGGGATGGATATTATGATGATTTTAAAGATAACCCCCCAAAAAATTGGTGAATTTTACGATCTCTAGATGGGCAAAATGAAGGCGCAGATGTGAAAATAGGACCCTATTAGGGTTTTGAATAAAAAGAGGAATTGAATTGCAATTTTGAAAAGGGTCAAACCTAATGGATAGGGACACCTTGGAAAATATTTATAAATCTGAATGTAACTGAAATTGATTTGAAATTCACACAAAATCCAATTAATTTTGAAATTTGAATTTTGGGAAAAAAAAGGGGGGGGGGGCAAATTGAAAATTTGAATTGTAGGATTGAAGACAAGCCCGAGAACAATTAGAAATATAAAAAATTAAATGGAAATCCAATTTTTGCACAAGTTCAAGATAATTTTGGAAAATTAGCGTTTTGACAAGTAACCTCTTAATTTTGTAAATTTTAATTGCAAATTGAACAAGACAAAGAGGAAATTGAATTTGACAAACAAAGCAATTTTCAGATCTAAGATAACCACAAGCAATTTTTACAATCATAAGTTCAATTTTAATTTAAAAAACTAGGGTTTTTAATGATTTAACCACTAAGTTTGCAGAAAGTTTAAACTTGCAAATGAAAAATATGCAATGTAGTTACAAGGAAAGCATGCAAGATGTCGAGTTCACCAAAATGTAATGGTGGGAAAATGGTGAATGATAAATCAAGAAGGAAAACTACCCTTTCCCTCAAAGAGAGATGAGAGTTTCACTATCGATTACCATTCAAGCACTTTTCACCATTACATTAAGAAGGGGGAAGGATAATTCACTAGATCCAATCTCTCCACACAAAGATGGTAGATTGAATTCTGAATGAATTAGGAATGCTAAGTTGATCCCCTCTTCCTTGTTTGATTTATAAAGGAATTTGATTGAATTATGTAGTGCAAAAGTGACAAAGAACTGATTATAACTTGAGATCGGGATATGGAATGAAGTTGTGCACCTAGATCTGGTAGTAAAATGTCAAGATGAAGTCACCGTGCGAATTTGAGGAAAAGTTGCCCGGACCGTGGCGGAATGAACATGGTCCTCCGAAAAATCCACGAAATGAAAAGGGTTTTTTCGCCTCTGAAAATGAAGCCCGAATATAAAAGTATAGTTGCACACCTACAACCTACACACAGAAAAGAGAGGAAAATGGGTTGGGATTGGGGGTTTTCCTTTGGGTCAAACCCCAATTTTGGAATTAACCAAGTAATGAAAGAAAGTACTTGCAAGTAGATGTAAATGAAAGACTGAATTGTAAATCACCTCAAGGGAGGTTGTAGTAGCAATGTTGATAGAAATGCTTGTGTGGAATTGTATGTTGGAACCAATCTCCTCTTCAATGGTTGAATCCTTGACTTGAATGCAACACCTAGCCTTGAATGGAGACTTGGTAATGCTCAATGCTGGAAAAGAATGCTTGAATGCTCTTGAATGCTTGATCACTTATGCAACATGACCTTATCAAAATTCTATTTATTGAACTTATCCAAATGAGAGGATGAATGCCCTCTTAAATACATGTTGGTGGATTTGAATTTCATCATAGGCCGACATCAAGGGAGTTTCCCACCTGAGGCACAACCCATAATGCATGCTCTAGGAATGGTCCCACCCCAAAATAGGGCAGGGACAGGGGCACCATGCCCCTATCCTAGGAGGACAAGGGTGCCACGCCCCTATCCAAGGGGGGATAGTGGCGCCATGCCCCTGTCCTACCCCTTTCTCTAGGGTAGAATGTGATCAAGGTGATGTAGAGGCTAAGGAAGAAGTTGTTTATGCAAGTCGAGCAATCTCTAGACTCCGATCAGGCTAGAGGATTCGATTTCACATGCACGAGGACCCTAATGCAGTCAAAAATTGCTAGGGTCACAATTTTATGACACTACACCAACATGTATAATAACATGTTCATCCACTTGTTGATCAGATACCGGTTTCTTCATTCTCAACAACAACTTGTATACCGGTGACCCTAGCTTACATACAAGTTGGTCTCAACTACACACACTGTCGATTGTCACCCATGACAATAATACTAGGGACATGAATGACAACACTACACATACATCTCCCATACCGATTATCATCCAATACCGATTGACATCAATGACAACACAATGCCAACATAACTATACCTTCATTTTATGTTTATGAACCTTTGAGTTATATGGGTAGCCCCTCAAGCATTTTATGTTCATTTGTAAACTTAAATCTCCTTCCTGTGAAAGAAAAAGAGCCCTTGAAGATCAATGAGGAGTGAAGTTTGAATCAAAACAATATACTCAACTGGTGTCTCCTAATGGTTGGTCTTTTGAAGACAGAATTGGAGTAGGGGATAAACATTTATCTTGATGAGAGTGGAATTTCTAAGGAGATCATGGTTCCATATCTTCACAAACTAACAATTATATTTACACATATTTTACATTGATTACCAATATGGCCAAAAGCATAACATATCGAATAGAATGAATTAGGTGTTTCAAGCTTGATCTATTGTTTTGAAACCCCATTCATTGAGTTGACTTGTAAGATCTCTCAAGGGAAGGGTTTTTTTTGGCATTCAAGAGTACACAAATGTGCACTAGTTTATTTGGCTACCTAAAGTATTCCATATCATACTTTTGGAAGATGCCAATGGAGTTGGTTATATGTTCTAAAATAGGTAATTTAAGATATTCCAAGTGCAAGTTTTCTAGTTGAATCCAAAAGGGTATAACGTTTATAGAAGTTGAAAAGGGATCTGAGAGAGGCCTTCATGGCTAAATATATAACCATGATCCATTTAAAAACTAATATTTTTCCTTAAAAATATTATCTCTATCTGTTTTACATTAATAAAGGGTTATAAAAAAACCTTGTTCCTTTTAGATTAAAAAAATTAGCCACCCTAGTCCAATTTGAATAAACCTAATTACTCAAAATTTTAAAACTATGCAATGAATTCCAAAACTTACCAATGATTGCATGATTTGTCAATTATATAATGTGAGAAGAAAGTAGCTCATCTGAAATACCCACCCCTATTAGGGACAAGCCCAAACCTTTGTTGAAATTTATAAACCTTTGTATTTATATATGAATAGGTGAGATCACAAACAGGGGACCTCACCCCAACAAGGTTTGAACCTTAATGGAAAGAACAACAACAACATAACTTACCATCACACCATGCCTATACCACCATAATCAAATATTTTAATCAAACAATATAATTAATAAAATTAATATACAATTATAATTCATGAGTATTACATTTATATTATTACTATAATATTTTAATATTGTTAATAGTATGCTATCTACATTAATACAATAGTAATATACAACATAATTAATAATAATATATAATATAATTCATAAGTATTTTATTATTTTATTATATATATTTCAATAGTATTATTATTATTTTATGTATATTAATACAAAATAATTTAAAATAATAAATGCATATGTAACAGTTTAGGGGTAGCAGGAGTCAAACTCATGACCTCCAGGGTTATCCCCCATAAATATACCTATTACGTATTATTATATATAATAATAAATTATTATAGTATATGTATTGTAAATTTATTTTATGTTAATATTAATATAATAGATATCAATTATTATAATATTAATAGATATCAATTATTATTAATATTTTATTTTTATATTATAAGTATAATTAATATATTTGAAGTATATGCATAGTATAGGTATACTATATATCAATAATATTGTGAAATAAGTTGTTTCAATAATTGTGTGTGTGTGTGTGTGTGTGTGTGTGTGAGAGAGAGAGAGAGAGAGAGAGAGAGAGAGAGAGAGAGAGAGAGAGAGAGAGAGAGAGAGTGTTTGAACTATATCAATAAAAATAATTCATAAATTTAAATTTAAATGCATTGTTAATATTTTGATAGGTTAATGTTTGTCATTTAAAGTCTAAGGTAACAGTTTGTGTTAAGACATTTAAGGTCATTACATTCCAACCATGTAGTATGTCTTTTATCTTTGATGAAATCCCTATTAAGAGTGATCCACTTTAAAATTGTAACTCTTATTTTTATACACAAAATTAAATGAATTTTGATATAAAATTTAATAGAATAATAGAATAATCCAAAGTTTTACGAAAAATTATTATTTTTTATAAAGATTATTAAATAATTTAATCACATTGGTAAATCATTATATTTATAAACAATTGCATTGAGATATATAATCTTTTATTTTGATATCTATTTTTAAATGATTTAAGCCTCTTGACTCTATAAAAAGCTTTATTTCATAAGGGTCTTAAAATATTAAAAATTAAAGGTATATAACTTTAAGTATTAATTTTATTTTTTTTAAAAATCAAAATTAATTTAAGTACCCAAATAAAAATTGGTACGGCAAAAGTTGACTTTATTAGTTCAAAATTTAATTCCTTTGACGTGTTCTAAAAAAACGTCTTAAACATTCAAAATAATAAAAAATGAGATTTTAATTCCCCACGTGGTGAAAACTAATGGCATCCTCTTAAAAATAAAAACTAGATAAAACAGCTTACAAATAACTCAATTGGCGTAGCCTAGATCCCCACTATAAATAGTTAATTAGTTTTCTTCCAGTTAAGAGTAATAAAATAATGAAGTATAGTTGAAATTATATATTAAAATTATAGATATTTATTTTTGAATTTTTGTTTAATTATTTTGATTATAGTTAAAAAATAAATGACTGTTGTTCTCAAACATAAATAAAGCATAATTTTTAATATATTTATTTATTTATCATTTATTTGTATTTTGACATACCAACAAAAAATAATACATATATAATGTTACAGTTAAATTTAGCAAATTAATTTGTATTTTGACATGTCAGTTTTAAAAAAATACATATATATATATATAGATTTTTTTTACAGTTAAATTTAGAAAAAAAAGCACACATAATTTTGGCAGCTAAATTTAGGAAAAAAAGCGCACATATAATTTTGACAGCTAAATTTAGAAATTGCGGATGGATGGGAGGCTTATTTATATTTGTTGGATCAATTTGAAATTTCAAGTTGTTGTCGACAATCATTTTGTTGTTAGTTTTGGACTAAATTCCTGAGTTTGAATTTTATATATTTGTTAAGTTTGCAGGTTATTCATTTGAGTTGGAGGGATGAATGGAGGGAGGAGAAACCGATCAAGGAAAGGAGGTCCACGATGGACACGGTCATGTCCTCCAAAAACAACAGCTATGTGGATACCAGTTGTACCTTCGTGGGAGAAGGAGTTCTGCAAGCATTCTGTCAGTCTTCCATGGAAAGAATTTTGTGAGGTAAAGAAATACACAAATTTGTTTCCAGAAATAGAGAATTGGAATGATTCGGCAGCAGAAGAGGCTTTTCATCTTGCCAAGAGTAGGTATTTTGCACAGATTAATGGTACTCCTTGCGACATTCCAGAAGTTGATCCTAATGTATACATTGATGTAGTTGATTGGGACTCAGTTGATTTCGGAGATGTTGACCGGCTAGAGGGATATGGATCTGATTTAGAAAATGAAGAGAATTGTGACACTGGAATGGAAAATCTGCCAAATTTATATCAAGATATAACCACTTCTGAAAAGGAGAGGTATGAAGAGAATAAAAGTCAATGGAAGGAAAGGCCTTTTGGATATGGCCATATTTACATTCCTAAAATTGAGGAAACACGTACAGTGATGTGTAAGGTTGTTGATCTTTATACTGCTGAACCTCAATTACTTTATCACTGGAAAGTAGACTTGTGGTCAGAAAGTTTCAGAATGTCAATGTTGCATGCAGTCAAGAATGATTTTGGAGCTTCTGGTTGGGGTTCAGAGTTTGAGAATGAGAAGGAAATAATATGTCATTGAATTGTTATTGTTTATCTTTGTAATTGCTATCAAAAAGAAAAAAGATTCAAACCTATGATGTACTAGTTTGAACATTTCAATATACAATTATATTTAAAAATAATCAAATTATTGTAAAAGATAATTTTTTTTTCTAAATATTGTATTGTTTATACTTCTATCTGTAGTTTAACTTTAGATGTTCGAAGACCTCTATAAATAATAAACTGTTTTAGTCCCTGTGTTAAGCAGGGAACTAATGTTTTCACCTCCAGCATTAACATGCTTTGGTAACTGTGCAAATTGAAAAATTTAAAAATTTTGTTCTTATTAAATTATTTTAAAAATTATTAATTTTTTTATCAATCATTGACTGTCTCATTTTTTGCTGGGGTTTATTTATTTTATTTTTAAAAAATATTAAACTGTTTTTCAGTAATGGAGTGTGAGGACGTGCATTTCTATATTATACTAAGACCTTCTATGGGACCGCCACGTGTTTGTACCACTACTAGTTTTCAGCGGATCAATTAAGAATGTGTCCGGCCTTCCGCGATCCGTCAAATTGGAGATTTTTCCATCAGACTAGCGGACCTCCACAGGTATTTGCCTAAAGAGGATCGAATTTCTTGTCGAGATTTTGTATGAAACGGTATCGATGCACTCCAAGCTCCCTGGAATGAATCTGCTCCTTGCATGTCTGGAATTTTTTTTTCAGTGTATGAAACGCCCTCTAAGGGATCTTGGGCAAAGTGCACCATAAAAAGTATGATATCTTGTCAAGCTTTAATAATCATTTTTTATTTATTGTTAGTTGTGCCCAGTATTTATATTAATTGTTTGATATCAAAGTATTAGATTTTGAACTTTATAAATATCAAATTATTTTTTCTTAAGGGTGAAGGGCACTTTCATTGGAATTATGCGAGTTGTATCATATTATTTTTTAGTCTCGCGGAGACTAATGTTTTCAGTCTCCCCACTTTCTTAATTAATTTTGCTTTGAAAATCATGTCAATTATTAATTATATAATTTATGTTATAGTTTAGCACAATTTATTTTTTAATATTTTTTAATTTTTTTTAATCTTTTTTTTATTGGCAGGTATAATTTTCATGGAGTTTTTAGTTTTTTTCTTTAAAATTAAAATAGTTGAGGAATTAACGACGAGGGGAAAAAATAGTTCTAATGTTTTATGTAAAAAGAATTTTACCATATAAATTTTTTTTACCATACATCATGCACCAATAGTTGCACTTTCTAAAACAATGCTTAAATTTAGATTTTACATGAAGGAGTCCCACCATAATTTAAAATACCCTCAATGTCCATGCTTGAACCCCTTTAATATTGTTTATTTAAATCATTCTTTAAAATACACTTGCCAATATGAAATAAATTTGAAAATAATAAAAAATATTTATTTTCATTATATTGTATTTATTTATTTCTTTCTTTTATAAAGTAATTTTTTAACATGATAATTATTAAAATAATTTTAAAGATAAATTTTATATTTATATAAAATAATTTAGTTTAAAAAATTAGATAATTGAAATAAAAATATTAAATAATTTTATTTTGTTTTCACTATCATTGATATTAAAATTTATTTTTCTATTATCTTTTTCCAAATTTAAAATTTCATATTAATTTAAGTAGCATTAAAAATTCATATTATTATTATATTTTCTTTAAAAATTATTATATTTTTAAAAAATTCTATAAAATATTGATTATAAAAATTAAAAAAACTTTAACAATATTTGAAATTATCTATGATATCAAAAGATAATAAAAAAATTACATAAACAAATTTAATTTTTTTAAACCTTCATAATATGTTTCTTTGTATTATTAGCTTTTTTACTATGATTTTACTAAATTTTTAATATAAAAGTTCAAATTTAAAATGCAATAGTTTTAATACAGATTATTTTATTTTTAATCTTAATTATAGTTTTAATTTTTCAAATTTAATTAAATTAATAATTTAACTATATTTATGTTTAATTTTATGATAAAAAAATTAATTAAATATTAAATTTATCATTGAATTAATGTTTCTTTTTATTGGAATCATTAAATTCACATTATTCTTGTTTGTAATATCAATACTTTATATTCTTATTCTTAATCTAAATCTGATGCAATTTAAAAAATAGTTTTGTTAACCATTATAATATAATAAAATAAAATAATATGACATTGAGATGCTCCATTTAAAAAGAATCAAATCTTGATATAATAAGATCATATAGTTAAATGTTATATATTTAATTTTTATATAAAATTATTATTCAATTAAATTTATTTAATTTTAAAAATATATAATGTAATTTATACTTATTATTATATGCAATATTTTAATATTATAAATTATTATATATTATATTATATACCATTTCTTATATATTTATCTCTTTCCCTTCTATCTCTTCCACCTTATATACATGTCTTTTCATCTTCCCAACTCCCTATCTTTACCTCTCCCTCTACCTCTCTATATCTTTGTCTATTTTTCTCCCTTTTTGTCTCGCTCTCTCTTCCTCATGTTCCCTCTATCTCTAGACATGTGTCTATCTATTCATTTACGTCTCTCCTCCTTTTTCCCTCTTTGTCCCTCTTACTATTCTTAGGCCTCAATATTTATATCACATTGTATCTTTATCTCTATCTCTCCATACTTCTCCCAACTCTCCCTTTATCTCAATCTTGTTACCTTGTCCTCTCTCTCCACCCTTATATCTCTCCGTCACTCTATTTCTATCTATATATTACTTCTTATCTCTATATTTATTTTTCTCTATCCCTAGATCTCTACCTTTCTACCTCTACATATTTATCTTTCTCATTTCTATGTATCCCCATCTCATCTCTTTAATCTCTCTCCCTCTCTCCTCCTCTCATTCTCTCCATATCCCTTTCATCCATTTCCATCTTTATCTATACCTTTTTTATCTCTATCTTCTTACCCGCTCTCTCCCACTCTTCCCTACTCCGCCTCTCCCTCTCTTTCTATTATGAACATAACATTAATTTAATTATCTTCTTGATTCATAGGTTTTATTTCACTCTTGATTGGATCTTTATAAATGGATTCTTAGTTGATTTGAAGATATCATTTCTTCATTAAGATCTTTATTGCACGAACAACATCACTTGCTAAACATGGCTAAACAATTGACCTCATTTAATACACAAGAGTATGCAACTAATAGATACCTCTTCAGTGTATCTTAAACATTTTTCAACACAAACATAGAACAAATGTCATTTTTTTGACAAAAGACAGGTACTCTAGCTGCATCACAGCTCTTGTTTTAATATGTATTTCTTTTTCTAAATATTGTATTGTTTATACTTCTATCTGTAGTTTGACTTTAGATATTCGAAGACCTCTATAAATAATAAACTTTTTTTTAATATGTATTTCTTTATCTACTGCTGTAACCCGTGGCTGAAAGTATTCTGCACAGTAGGGCAGTGATAAAATAAAAGCAATAGGAAAGGGTGTGCATGAGGAAAATAAAGCAGTTCCTTCCCCCGGGCACCCTGCAGATAAGTGTGCATTCATAGGAAGACCCTTTTGTCCTCCCACTTCGAGTCGAGCAGTCCATAAAATTTTAGGGCTTGATTGATTATTCTAGCGTATTCTATCCAGCTAATTAATTCCGCATTAATCTACCGCTACAATCGCGCTATAATAAGGAGGGAGGGGTTCTCCCAATTCTCCCTTTGTCAGGGACCTCTCTATATAACGTTCACATCGAGACAGAAGCAAGCGCTATTGCATCATTCCATCCATTCCGGGCTACCAATGGGGTCATATAGCTGCTCAGATAGTGCCACTAAAGCAAGTAAGATCATCTGGGTTTTTTTCGGAGGCCCTACTATTCTATGGGCTAAATATTTTAGTGAGCAATTCATGTGAATATTTTCATTTAGATTAAATCTGAAAAAAAAAAATTATCTTAAATTCTCTTGCTTTATAAAAGTGCTTTGTGAATGCAGATCTTTTTCGATGTTAATAGTGTTTAATTGTATATTATGTGTTTGAATAAATAAGATGTGGACCTGGACATTCGAGCTTTTTATCTAGTTTTATTGCAGATTTTAGTATTTAATTGTTCACACTAAGCTCTGATCTAAAGTAGAACATATGCATTAGAATGAATTTTTAAATCAATATTTGTTCATGCTTTCTCCTCCACTTGATTTGATTTGTTAAGTTCCCTTGTTTAATAGTGTTTTGTTCCAAAGTTTATCTATATTGAACATCAATGTGAGTATTAAGTATATTGAACATTGAATACTTGAATTATAATTGTAATACGAAGACTCTGGCAACTACAAACGGTAATTCTCATCTCTTCGATATGCACCTACCCTTCATTGAACAATTATCGTAACAATGTAAATCTCTTTGACATAAATTGAAGTATAGATTAAAAGATATAATTTATTAAGTTGATAAATTAAAATATAATTTGAAAAAATCAAAAGATTTCAGTTTAATATGGAAAATAGTTATAGAGATTAATGTTGGTATTACATAGAATCTAGTTATTTGAAGTTTATCAAATATTTTAAATTGTGAACAATTTTATAAATTTCTATCAATTAATATTTTAATTTTTAATGTAGCAAAGTTTTATATTAAGTTCAAAAATTTGGTTGTTCTAAAATCCATTTCAATTTATTTTTTATTTTATATTAATAAAAAAATTAATAGTTTTAGTCATCTCATTTTTTATTTTTTTATAATTTTATTATAAATTAACTATAAATATTTATTCAATTATATTATAAATTTAATATTAATTAATGATATTTTTAAATATTTTAATTAAATGATTTTAAGTAAACTTAATGATATATTTTAAATTTATTTCTTGAAAATAATTTTATATATAACTAATAGGACAATTAAGAATATTTTCATAAATTAATATAATTAATTTAAAACATTTAAATTGATTTCAATAATTATAAAATAAATTTTAGCCAAATAAAATAACTTTATATTGAACAATAAATAATAATATAATTAATATATTATTATTAAATTATAATAGAAATAAAAATAAATATTGTTATAGTACTTATATTATACACCTAATTATAATGATGAATATGAAAATACTTTCTTGTTTGATGTATTGGCATATTTTGACATTGATTTTGATACTATAGCTACTTATGTTTGTTTGCAAATATACAAGTTTGCATAAGAATAACTTAACAATGAGATTAATAAGATAAGTGTAAGTATATTTTTTATTAAACTTACTCAACTAATCAATCCTCTTTTGACATTGACTTTGATACTAAAGCTAGTTATGTTTGTTTACAAAAACACAAGTTTGCATGAGAATAACTTAACAATAAGATTAATAAGATAAGTGTTAGTATATTTTTTATAAAACTTAAAGTCAACTAATTAATCCTCTTTTGGCATTGATTTTGATACTGAAGCTATTTATGTTTGTTTGCATAAGAATAAGTTTGCATGTGAATAACATATATTATCTTGTTCTTAACAATAAGATTACTAGACAAGTGTTAGTGTATTTGTTATAAAATTTAAAATCAATTAATTAATCAATGATTTATTCTAACCATCAAAATTCACGTGAATCAAACTTAAGGTCAATATAAACCCCTAATAACTATAACTATAATATCCATTCATCTAATAATATTAGGATAGTTTTATATATAAGAATATTGATCTCAAATTATTACTAACCTACCTTTAAATGGACAACAAATACTTGTAAGTATACCTAGTACTTATTATTATAGTATTTAAATTATTAATAATACTTATAAGTATACCTAGTATTATTATAGTATTTATATTATAAATTTTAATCTATGTTATATTATTATAATAATTGTCGATATTCGTATTTTATGGTGGTTAAGTTGTACAGTTGTTGTTATTGGTATCAAGATTCAAACCCCACTAGAATGCTATTGTTGAATGTTTATATGGGGATGAGGTCCCCTATTTGTAACCTCGCTAATTCATAGCTACCAAAAACGTTTGCCTCTCTTTTGAAAAAAATAATATAATAATAAGTATAGTTTAAATATTTTAATCATACTTATAATATAAAATTAAAAATTAATAGTAATTAATTTTTAAACTATATCAATAAAAAATATATCTAATTTTTTATTAAATATAAATATTATGTTTATTATTAAATATTAATATTTTGACAAGTAAATAAATGTCATTTAAAGTGTAAGGTAACAATTTTTTTTAAGATATTGAATACCATTACATCACATCCATGTAGAATGTCTTTTATCTTTGATGAAAACACTATTAAGGAAAATGTAAACTTTTTTTTTTTGATTGGTAAGGGGTCGAAATCATAAACGCTTTTGACTAGAGCTATTAACTAGTGAGGCCACATTTTTTAGGGACTCTTTTAGGGACCTCATCCTCGGAGTTGTTTTGGCATTAACACCTTTACTCAAACACTGGCCTATAGGGATTCAAATTGTGGTTGTTGTATCAACACCACTTGCAACTAATTGTTGCACTGCAGGGTCATCTTATGAAAGTTTTTTACTTTTATAAAAAAATACTAAATAATTTAATCACATTTATATCAATAAATTTATTGTTTTTATTAACAATTACATTGTGTGTGTGTGTGTGTATTCACATTATTTATTTTAAATATCTATTTTTTTGATAATTTAATCTTTTTTAAAATAATGAAAATACAAATGAAGAAATATACTCTATAAAAAAGAAAAGCTTTATTTCATAAAGGTCTTAAAATATTAAAAAATAATGAAATTGTTTTAGGTATGGTAGAAGTTAAATTTGTTAGTTCTAAATTTGATTCCATGGACATGTTGATTCCTCCATGACCTAGAGTTTATAAATGGTAGCACAAAAAACCCACGAACAACTAAGTGGCATAACCATAAAAATTCCTGTAGGTGAGCTCTCTCAAAAAATCCACTGTAGAACTATTCAATCATTTCCAATGAGGAGTTCCCCACTAGAAATAGACTAATAGTCAATTAGTTAATCAATTTTATTGTGTTGAGATTAATAAAATATAGTTGAAACTATATATATTTTTTATCAGTAAAGTTATGATTATTTAAATTAAAATATCACAATTTAAACATGGCCCAAACTAGGTGGGCTACAACCAAGGAGCCACCTCCCCAAGAGAATATAACACTAGATTGAAAGACCCATTAACAGGTCAACAAATCACTATTTCAATTTAACTCCGCTCTTATCATGAGATCAAAGTAACATATAAAAATTTCTTCCATCCTTTTGCCCCTCTTACTTGTCACCACTTTCCAACCATTCTCCTTGTCTTCTATGCTTTGTAATTCCTCCTTATTTCCATACTACCACTAGCTTCAAAACATAAGTCAAACCAAAACTACAGGGGAAGATTAGGAAGCCTTACCCACGATGGAATCTTGTCGAAGGATTCAGTGGTAGGATTGAAGGTAGGATACCAAGACTTCAACAATAGCATATATGCTTGTCTTCCCAACTCTAATGGTTCTCGGAAAAGATTCTCTTCTTGTCTTGATCATTGTCAAAAATCACCACAAAGAACCCTCTAGCCGTAGGGTAAATCTCACAATCCTCCTCCATGATGGGGCTCCAAAACTTATCCATGTCCACTTATACAGTTCACCCAGGCTAGGCCAAAAACCCCTAAATCTCCCTATCAGATCATTCTAAAAAAAAAACCTTCTTTGATACAGGAGCATCTGGAGCCTCATAAGCATACATTATACATCATTTTATGGTTTTTAGTGTGTTTAGGGTTTTTTGGGTCTAATAAGGTTTAATAAGACTATTTGGGATCATTTTGATCCATTTTGGAAGTTTAAGGTCAAGTTGTCAAATATTGTCAAAATTACACAAAAGTTATCAATGTTGCATAAAACGTTGTCAAGCAACTTTGTCATAATGATCCAATTGGTTGTATTTGTTAAAAACATGTTTAGTTGGTGGTTTAAAGTATTTGGATGGATGAAAATGTATAAATATGTAATGCAAACTTGAATTTGGAGGCTCGAGAATGTGAAGAAGAAGAAAGCCATTATTTTTGTGCATTAATTTTGAGTTTTTCTCATGTTAGAGACTTCTCTTTGAGTTTGTATGGATTGTACTTTGCATTTAATAATCTGAATTTGGTTGGAGAATTTAGTGGTGTGAATCTAATTTTTTTTGCAATTGGTTTGATTGATTTTCATTGGGTTTTGTGAAATTTATAGAATTTCTTTAGTAAACTAGTAAAAACCCTGCCTAGGTTAACTAGTGAGCAAAATAAATATGTAATTTGGCCCTCCACTGGTGAAAATCCCCAAAAATGGGTGGATATGCCTATAAGGATGTAATGTACCATATCTCAAATGTGCAAGTTCCAAAGTTGAAGTTGGCATGTGTTATATTCTGACAGAGGGTTTGATATCAATTTGTATTAGACTGTCAAGTGCAAAAGAGAAGAGGTTTGGTGTCAGCAATCAAGGGATTGGTGTTGCTTGTCATAAGTTGGTGAAGGAATAGGTTTGGAGATTTCTTAAAAACCTAAATCAACTTGTCTCAGACCCCAACACAATAGCAAACCCAAAGGAACAGTAAATGACTTGTTAGGGCAGCAAATGGAAGATTGAACAAACTAAATTTAAAAGCTGGTTGGGTACACATAGTATATGTTTGGAAAGGGTATTAGAAGTTCTTATATACCTTGTTCAAGAGTCAAAGAACCAAACTTGCATCGTGTGTCTTTGTACTCCTCCATAGTGAAATCCTGATATGCTTGCCATGAGTGGAGGGTTGCTTTCATGTAATAAGTTGTACTTGGGAATATGAAGTGGATGTGTTCTAGGAGTCAAGAAGCCTATGAGACGTTATCAAGACTATTGACAGTTCCCCAAGAAAGTGTGTGTCTTTGAAATGTTTGAGTGGTCCCATAGAGGGTGGTCTAAAACTAATGCAAACCTAGTTTCACCTTGTGAGTGGATGGTTAAAGGAAGAGCCTAAACCTGAAGTCTCCGTCCTTCCTTTGCATCATTCTCATTTTCCGCCACCTCATTTCCAATCTCCCCGTCCAAAATGTATCGTTGGTCACGCTACTAAAGACTATATACTGTCATTACCGTCACCTACACCCAAATCTTTCTTCTCATTAATAACGCTAAACTCATGTCGAGACAATCCTTTCATCTGAGAATTTGGACTGCACACCTTACTCCAATCCAAACAGGGTTTCGTTGCCCATTTGGAGTAGCCCTCATTTGGAGTAAGTGAAATGTGTCTACCCTTCTCCCTACCAACGCATGGGGTTGAATAAACACCTCAATTTCTTCTTGATCCCCTATTGCAGATCATCGCTCGGCTGCCTCTCCATACCCCGTATATGCCATTGCCTTTTTCCTTCCATTGTTGGGTGAAAAAACCCATAGACACCCTTTTACTAGATCATCACCTCTAAGGATCACCGACAGAAGGCCCATAAACCTAGGAGAAAACCCTAGCTTCTGAAGAGTACCAAAGCGGCTGCAACATTTCTTCTAAGTAGAATAGTTGAAATTATATATTAAAATTATAGACATTTATTCTTAAAATTTTAAAATTATTTAGATCATTTTGATTATAGTTAAAAAATTAACATCTAATATTAACATTATTTTCAAATATAAATAAATCTTAATTTCATACATGACTTATTTATCATTAAATAAAAATATTTTTTTTAAATAAATTAAAATAATGTTATCCTTACATTAAAAACTTAAATCACAAGCAACAATTATTTTCTAAATAATTGGTATCACATGAGAAACTTAGATTATAAGTTAGAATTGTTTTACAAGCAATCATTATCCCTCTTGCAGTCTAGTACAAATGGATTTGACTCCTGATCTTTTAACGGATTTGTCTCTAAAATTTGCAAATGGATGTCGGTTGCAATCTGTGGACAATTTTACATCTCATGTTTTTATTATCAAAAACAATTTTACATCTCATTTTATGTAAAAAATGATAAATAATTATCTTTTTTTTCATAATTTTCTTTATTCTAGATTTGTATTACAAAATAAAACTATAATAGAAGATTTATCACCAATACAAACAAAAAGACCTAAATTATTATATCTATATGGGAGACCTACATAAATAACAGTTGGTTTTAAACCCTACATTAGTAAGATATCAAGATTCAACTTATGAATTTTGACATGCATGTATTGATACAAGAATTCTCAAGATGTTATTCCTTTCTCACTTTTCAAGTTTACTCTTGACTTGACATAAAGCAATACGAAATAATTTTTATGTGGCATATTTATCAAGTGTTTATCTTCCTCCCAAATTTAGTTCGTTAATGTACATTTTTAATAGTTAAGTTTAGCAAGACAAGCCAACAAGAAAACAAATAGTTTTGATAGCCAAATTTAGCAAATGAATGTTATTTTCATAGCCCAACAAAAAAAAGTACATATATATAGTTTTGACATGACAACTAAATTTAGCAAATTATCGATGGTAGTCTCATTTATGTTTCTTGGAGCAATTTGAAACTTCAAATTGTCGTGAAGGCACTTTGCAATGAGTTTTGAATGACTTTTTGTTCAAAATTACTAGACAATTCAAACTAAATTCTTGAGTTTGGATTATATATTTCTTAATTTTTTAGGTTATTTATTTTAGTTGGAGAGATGTGTGGATGAAGGATAAATCAATTAGGGAATGGTAGTCCACGATAGATAAAGTTGTATCTTCCTAACAAGGAGGGTTTATTTCATTCCCAGAAAATGATAGCTATCTAGATACCAACTTTACCTTATGGACATGAGAAAAATGTAGAAGGGATAGTTGCACACAAATAATCATGAAATGTACCAAGAAACAACATAAAACATGCAAATAACCTTATACCTTCTTCTCCTCTCTCGGATTGAGTCTTTGGTGAAGTGAAGAATGTGCCCCTTCCTCACTTGATTGGATTTGCTCCTTGATAGGATGAGGATTTCTCTCCACTACACAACAACAAAAGATTTGGATGAATGGCTAAGTGTGGAGTGGTTTGGGCATAATAAGGGTGCTATGGATGATTTCTAGAGCTAAAATGGACATCATAAGTTTGCGCAAAGATGGATATGAAAATGAGGAGAGGAGACTCCAATTTATATATTAGAGGAGGTCCAAATTAAGGGCCAATATTGATTTGAAATGGAGAGTGGAGATTGAAAGAAGGTGGGAGAGGATTGAGAGGACAAGGTGTGGGGTTCAAGAAAAAAGAAATATGAAATTTCTTGGAGAAAGGGGAGAGGAATTAAAAATTCCAAAATAAGGGATGTGTGGAAAGAATAAATGGAGAAAGGAATTAAAAATTACTTGGCAAGAGAGGGCATGGGGATGTGTAAGGATTTGAAATCCTTTGACATGACCAAAGTTGGTGCATTTAAGGTTTGGAGGATGGAGGGGGACAAACCATTTATGGAAAATGGTTGACTTATTCCTAATCTTGGTGATTATGCATGTGCAAGTGATTAAGAGGAGTGATTAGGTGGGTTGATGAGATATTAGAGTGAGAGTGGGAAAGTTAGGAGGATATGACATGAGGAGAGAGAATGAGTGGGGGAATATAAAATTGAGGGATAATGATAAGCATGATTATAGAAGAATTAATTAGGCTAAATGAGGATTAGAGAAAGTGGTTTGTAGGAATCACCCTGGTTAAGTTAATTAATTGGAATTAATTAAATAAGTTGAAATTAGAAGAAATAATGATTTGGGTAACTTTAGAAGAATGGGGAAATAATTAATTGAAATTGACAAATTAATTATTGGACTACAGTGATAAAATTAATTAAATTTGATTTAATTAATTTTAATAGAAATGGGATAGACATAATTAAATAAATTAATTATGTAGAAAGGCTTAAATTAATTAAATATTTAATTTAATTAATTTTAGATGTCTACACCTTCATGTGAGAAGGATTTTCGTAAGCAATTTGTTAATCTTCCATGGAAAAAAATTCGTGAGGTAAAGAAATACACAAGTTTCTTTCCAGAAATAGAGAAGTGGGATGATTCAGTAATAAAAGAGGCTTTTCAACTTGCCAAGAGGAGGCATTTTGCAAAGATCAATGACACTTTTTGTGACATACCAGAAGTTGATCCCAATGCATACATTGGTGTAGTTGATTGGAACTCAGTTGACTCGGGAGATGTTACTGCCCAGAGGGATATGGATCTGATTTAGAAAATAAAGAGAATTGTGATAATGGAAGCCACATGATGGAAAATCTGCCAAAAGTTATTACAACTTCTGCAAAGGAGAGGTATGAAGAGAATAAAAATCAATGGAAGGAAATGCCTTTCAGACATGTGCATATCTACTTTCTTGACATTCTTGAAACATGCACAGTTATTTGTAAGGTTGTTGATCTTTATATTATTGAACCTTAATTACTTTATCACTAGAGACTAGACGTGTGGTCATAAAGTTTCAGAATGTCAATGTTTCTTGCAACCAAGAATGATTTTGGAGTTTATGGTTGGGGTTTAGTGTTTGAGAATGAGAATAAAGTAATTGTCATTTAATTGTTCTTATTTTTCTTTGTAATAGCAATAAAAGGGGGAAAAAATTCAAACCTATGATCTATTAGTTTTAATGTCTCAATATACAATTACATCAATTATGTCTAAAAATAGTTGTTAAGAAAAGTTACCTATTATGGGCCAACAAATGGCCTTATTTGAAACCCTTGGTTACTTTTTCCCTTCTAAAATGATTTTCCTAAATTGTTTGTTCTTTTTTGATGTTGTAAATAATTATTGTGGTAAAAATTATAAAAAGTCCACATCTATCATTTTTTAAGTGTTATTATTTCAATATTTATTTTGTTTTAGAGGCTCCAATATTTTGAATACCCCTCTTTTCCCTTTGGATAAATTAGGAGGGTTGGTGAATTATCTTGACAGCATCTCGGATTTCATTGATTTCATCATTAAAATGGGTCTTCTTGATATTGAATTATGAGGCCAAGTTTTCGCTTGGTCCAACCATAGGAAAGGGGAGAATCTCATCCAAGTTAAGTTGGATGGGTTTTTGGCCTCCTCAAATCGAGATTTAAGCTAAAAATCCACTCTTAGGGTCCTCCTAGAATGGTTTCTAATCACAACCCTCTTCTTTTGGATTGGGCGTACAAACCAGCAAGGGGACCCATCCCCTTTTGTTATGAAATTATGTGGTCTTCACACTTCAACTTCAAAAATTATATTCAAAGTTGTGGAATACCCCTAACTAGGGTACTGCTATGTATAGGGTGGCCTAGAGACTAAATATCATAAAGAAAAAAGTCACAGGTTGGAACAAATTCACATTTGGAGTCATTTTTATAAAGAAAAATGAGATAGATACCAAATTAATAGTGATATAGACGCAAATTGCCAATGGTGACTAGTCTAAAACCTCACACAAAGAGGAGGAAACTCTACGAGGACAATGAAAAAAGAACTTGAAGAGGGAAGAAATTTATTGGAAACAAAAGTCCCAGGTACAATGGTTGAAAGAAGGTGACAAGAATTATGCCTTCTTCCATAGATTGGCTCTAAAACACAAAAAGATGAACACTATCCAGTCCCTGGTGGATGAGTTGAATAATACTATTAAGGATGACCTACATCTAGGGGATATGGCTTCTAAGTACTTTTATAATGCGTACAAAGATGGTGAAATTGATCAAGACCCTACTTTGGATGATCAGTTGCTAAAATTATTCTATATTCACCATTCTTTAATTTTCAAAACAGTTGTATCTCCTTTAAGACTTCCAAAACATGTTGTAAGTAAACCAATTTTTTTCCTAAGTTTTAATAAAAATAAATATTTTATCTATATTGTACACACTATCACACATATTTGTAAAATCCCTCAAGACATCTTTCATCAAACACATAAATATAGCCAATGCATTACATAAAATGAAAGGAAGAGATAATCATTCATATATCTCTTGCGTGGTTTAGAATTAATTTTCTATGTAACCACCTCATTAATTCATATCGGATAGTACCCTAATTTTATTTCTAATTCGATAAAATATTTCCAATTATATAATTGTTACAAGCCACCTGTTCATGAAAGAGGATAAAATTTATTTATGGTGATCTTGTAGGAGTTGGTAGCTAACCCCATAGCCCATAGAAATCACCTACAACCAAAATACTTAACACGTCTAAAGAGAAAAATCCATGATTAATGTTATGCAACCTTGAGAGAGATTGATCCAAAGAGTAATTCGATATTGAGATTAACTTGTAAATGAATGAAATAGATTACAAAGAATGCTTATAAAAGCATAACAATAAATACCTAGATGAAAACCCTAGATGAGGATCAAATTAGAGCACATGACAAGTGTCTTAATCATATCACTTGGGACAACTTAGCCTGTAACTAGCTTCATCTAATAGTAAAAAAAAACTCCTAAGTTTAGGTCAAGCATAATAAAGTAATAAGGGACCTCGTAATTAATGATTGATATATAGAAGGAGATGGAGGTGCAAAAGTATGTGCATGTTGTTGGCATTACAATAAGTTTGATGGTTGATGTTGCCATAAGGTTGTTGGAGATGAATGATATAATTGATAAAGGATGATTACTGTCTTAATATTATTATTTTGTCATTGATGTTAAACAATTGATTTTCTGATTCAGTATAATGTTGCCATATCTTAAAAAGTATGTTTTGATGAGTATAAAGATGTCAGTAAGTGACATAGAAAGAAAGTATAAAGATGTCAGTAAGTGACACAGAAAGAATGTGAAAATGAAGGGGAGTAATAAGTTATTCAATGGGCAGCTATTACCGAGTTTGATAGTGATGAGATTATGATGTTTTGATTGTTTTGATATCCTATATATATGTATTCAAAGACTAAACAAGAAGGGGAAAAGAGTTCATGTAAAAGAATAATTAAAGGCTTGATACTATTATATTTTACCAAGCAAAGAGCTAGTCAGTAAACTCCAAGGTTACCGATGTCGGTTAATGAATGAAAAAGTCACCGAGAAGAGAATGTCTACCGAGTAAATTTCAGTTTTAATCGAGTATCAACTGAGTAGTAACATAATGCATTAAATAAAGTGTATACATTATTTAATGAAGGATGCCAATGAGCTAGAGGTTTATTGAAGATAGGAATATCGTGCAAGAAGTTTGTTAAGGATCAACGGCAATTAAAATTCAAGAGTAAGATCTATAGCACAAATTGAACTGTCCTAACCGAGCACAAGTACCAAGAAAGGTATACAAGTTTCAAGGCAAGATAAAACATTTTTCAAATCAAAGGATACAATGAACCTAGTCAAGTTTGAAGATCTGATGGCTAAGATTAATCATGGGAAATGTGATTAAGGAGATTAAGCGGTTGGGAATTGCTTATAAATAAAGAGTAATGTTGTTGAACAAAGAGCAGGCAAACTGAAGCACAGTGATGCTATAAAAGTGATTACTGAGTACAAAAGATTGAAGATCTGATTGAAGAACAGATTGAGAAGCCCAGCAAGGAGAAAGATAAGTCTTATAACAAGATTATCTTAATCATATTGAGCACATAGAATCTGCTTTAACATTTTAGATGTGAAGTTGCAGATATATTTTATTACTGTTACTTATGTTTGTAAGTGAGAGGAAATCTCTTAACCGAGTGGACTTAACAATCTTATTTGTAAATCCTGTTGGAAGGTAACATTCTGAATGAGTGTTTGAAATCCTTTGACAAGGTCACTTCTAGCAAAGTGAAGATTCTAATAGATCTGAGGGAAATCCCTTAATCGGGTCACATCTAGCAATGTGTATGTAATCTTTAACAAGATTTGCTTTTAACCGAGCATACTCTAAAAGAGTATATTTTCTTGTGGGTCTAAAATCCCACAGTGGTTTTTTCCCTATTAGGGTTTCCACGTTAAATCTGGTGTCAAATGTGATTTAATGTTTCATGTTTATCTGTTTATGAGTTTGAATGATTTACAGTAATAAGTTGCATATCAAGTAAATGCTACCGAGGTTGAATCTGATCAGAATATTAATTATTGAGGTTATCTGATTCACCCCCCCTCTCATCTAACTAACACATGCATGCCCCCCCCCCTCGCGCGCGCGAGCACACACATGTTTGTATTGCAATAATAATGAACTAATATAATAATATATTAAAATACCACAACCAATAAAAAATGAAAATATAATATATGATCAAACTCAAAGATACCCAAATGCTGAGATAGCATTATGATACAAAATCAGACAAACCCATTTTCTGATTACATAATAACAATGAATAATAACAAAACCAAGAAAATTGGTGCACAAAAAATCTGAATCCCACCCAAGTTGTCCTTTATATGATGCAAACTAAATATCATAGTGTTGCAAAACCCTAGGCACCCAAATTGCTTGAAGAAGTTTTTCAAAAAACTAAATGTTGCCTTCTAGGAAACATAATCATCCAAATTTGCCTCTACAACCAACCATAAAGAGGTATGATCAACTCTAGAGAAGCTATAAGAAATAAATAAAAGGTACAATGACAACAAACTCTATAATCTCCCTCAAATCCACCTCTATCAAATCCAGCCAAGATAGTCTATGGGTAAACTATGGATATCAAACCAACAATGAAGCCCAACTATGATCTCTGGATGCAACCACCATTAATCTTCCAAATTGGATCTTTCACCAACGTAGAAGATATTCCTGTCATCTCCCCAATTTTTTCCCTTTCTTAGTGACAACATTTTTAGCAAGGTTGGTCTATTATTTGGTTCTCGTAGGCTAGAAGAGCGTGGAGGGAATCAACTCAAGAGCTTAGAGAGTCATGCATGAGCCTTTCAAGCAATTCGGAGCAATTGACAACAATTTCCTAAAATTTAGGAGGGATCCTTATTTTTAGGGATTGATTGAGAGTGGTCTAAGGGGCATCCAGAGACCTTTGGGAATGTTTTGAAGACTTTGAGTGCATCTCCTATTTTTTAGGAGGAATTCCCAATTCACTTATAGACCTTGCAAAGGTGCACACAGTAGAGGAGGACCATTGGGGTTGAGTTTCAGGTCGACAACGTCAGTCTTCTACTTTTTAGGAGTATCTGGCTAGATTTTAGGGGAGAACTACCAGTTGGCCTATGACGTTCAGGCATCCTTCACAGACAAGTGGCTACAAGCAGTTTTTAGTTTTGAGCTCATTTGATCATTTAAGAATAAATTAGGAAATATTCTAATATTTCTTAAGTTAGATTAAATAAATAATAATTACTAAAATAATATAATTTTATATTATAATAAAGTGGCCCCTTGGCACATTTTCCTAGAAGTTATAACTTAAAGGTGTGTGTGTGAAAAGTGGGTTTGTATCTGTATCTGAATCTGAATACACAACACTTCAATTAAGTCATTAGATGCATGGTTAGTAAATCAATAATAAAAAAATAAACAATAAACCATTACAAAGCGACCTATTGCCTTCTAGTATATGTGAGTTTAGTTTTTCTCTCAGGTTTCCATATGCAACACTAGTGACTAGACGACGCCTAAATGAAGGATTTAATCTATATGAGTATGAAATTAAGCTAAATGGATGCAATATTAAGCTAGATATGCATGATTAATCTAACATGATTTAAGCACTATTAAGCTAGATGATTTAACAAATATGCAATAAGTAATATGCAATATCTCAATGCACAAATCACAATAAGCCTAGAACACAAACAACATAATAACAATAATATCCAGGTTCTTTTTTTATGAGAGATGAGGGTCTGAATTTATAGAAAATTTAGAGAGAGACCAATGGTCAAGATTGATCAACAATGAGCAGCAGAGATTCTCCAAGAGGAAGCACAATCTAGGTGAATTGATGTGATTGGTTGTTTTTCTCATCTTTAAAGAAAAATGAACTAATTTTAAGATAAAATCAGAAAAACATATTTATTTTATACTTTATATTTCGATATTCAATTTATGTTTTAATTCATTTAATTCATTTAATTGTTTTTCTGAGATTTTTCAATTTAATTCCATTTTGATTTCTTTTCTCAATTTTAAATTATTTTTTTTAATTAATTCATTTTTTACAAATTAATTCTTTTTTGAGTTTTAATGGCAAATTGATTTATTAATTAAATATGCTAGGATATTTAATTGAATAAATAAGATAATTGATTGAAATGATTTACTTGGAATGATTATTAATTAATATTGAGTGATTTATTTGCCATGTGACATTGATGACTGAGAATTAATTAATTAGGTGCTCATGATTGATTTAATTTGTCTTTGGTTAGGACCTTGGTGATGTAGTCGAGGTTAGGGTCCCATGGTTTAGGTGACCATTTTTAGGGTATTACATTTGCCCCTCTTTGAATTGATGTGTGAGCAATGCATTGATTCAAAAAAAAATTAATGTCAAACAGATTATTAGTTCTGAACTTGATGGATCACAAACCAATGAAAAGCAAGATGTTCAGCTTGATTTGAAGTGATGAAGTTGGATAGGTTGATTAAAGGGACACCGATCCTGAACTTGATTGAACTAGGACCGACAAAGAGCGAGATATCGATCTTGAACTTGATTGATCAAGAAATGAGTGTCGATCTAGAACTTGATTGAACTAGATTGAGCAAAGAGATGAAACTGATTCTGAACTTAATTGAACAAGAACCGATTAGAGAAAATGTCCAGCTTGATTTGAAGCAATGAAACTGAACACTTATTTGGATTGAGTGTGATTCAGACGAAGACAATATCAGCTTGATTTGGTATGATGAAACTGATATGCCCCTAGAGATTGATTTAATTTTGAAGAACAATAGGGTTTTATTTGATTAATCTTTTATTAAAAATATTTTTTGCTCGACTTAGATGAAGATTTGAAAACAATATTGAATTTTTGATAATGATGATGCAATGATGATGCCCCCTCGGGAGTGAAATCAAAAGATGACGAGGGTACAACGATTATAGGCAATTTTGAAAAAAAAAAAGATTTGTTTGATTAATGATAATTTGAGCACAGAGATTGATGTAAGAATGAATTTGAGATCAGAGTTAAATTGAGCGCAAAATGATTCAAAAATTGACTTGAGGAAAGTACTAAGGGGTCAACATTGTGAAATGTCGACTAGAAAATTGATGTCATATTTCAATTTTGATTCCAAAAATGGACTCAGGACAAGTGATTTAGCCTAGAGTACAAATTTTATGTCTATCAAAGCAAGTTTGAAAATTAGGGTTTTGGCCATATAAGGGGTTCAATGTGTCGTTGTCAATTTATTTTTACCTCTCAAAGTTCAAAATTTGAAAAACCTCTTCCGAAGAAAAATGGCAATTCCGATTCAAGAGCATCGATTCAAGCACCAGAGATGACATAATTGACCTCAGAACTATCCCCCAGCAGTAAGTGATCGATCTCAAGCCTTGTGCATATCTTTTTTTTTTAATTTTTGTTGAATTTTGCATTTTTAATTTTGTGTTAAGTTGGCATGTGTCATTTTATCGTTTGGTGCAATACTGTTTCTCATACAAGTATCTGGAAATTTGTGTTTTATTATGTGGTCATGTAGGGTTTGTCGTATAGTGTCTACCCTTATATCGTACAAGGATGTTCTTCATAGACCATTTAATCATGATGCATGTTACTAATTGTCGTATGGGAGTGTTTACTCATGTGGCTCATAATGTTTTTCCGTATGAGTTGTTGCTTGATTGTACTGACTCGTATGGCAAATAGTGTTGATTGTTAAGGACCAAAACATCAACTTTTTATTTTCAATGTTGTAAATTTGGATTATTTAGCATGTTTAACACATTATTAGTGCAAATTTGATCGTGTACTGCTGATTTTGTTGTTCAATTTCCTAGGTTCAATTTCCAGATATACAATTTAAATGCACATATCCGTCGACTATGAGATTAGTGTGTGACTTAATAGACACATAGAGAGGTCACATTGGGTTGTGCGGTTTCGGATACTTGTTACAGATGCCCCGATATCCATGTAAATCATGATTTTTTGATTGCATTGGTTGAGTGTTTTCATTCTGAGCATAACATATTTCATTTGTCGATTGGAGAGATGATAATCACTCTTAAGGATATTTACAGGATTTGGAGGATTCCTTTTGCTGGAGATAAGGTAGATTACGATTCGACTCTACGACTAGGCATTGAGGCTCTTAGACGCATTTTCCATGATGAAACTATCCTTGGTCGTGCTATCAATTGGGATGATTTGTTGAGTAGGTATGGTGCACAATACCCTCTTGCTTGCATTTTAGCTGGCATGATTGGTTGTTTCGTGATGCCTGACAGAGGACATCATGGATTTTTATATGGATGGGGTAGGACGCTAGAGATATTTCTTACTCATCCAGTGAGTTTAGGTTGGGGTTCATGCTTACTCATTGACAGGAGATGATCCTGGTGCGAGTAGCAACAGGGCACCAATGACTGGGCAACAGAGGAGGAGGGGAGAGGGTGGATCCTTGGGAGAAGTTGGTGGAGAGGCAGGTGATGATAGGGGAGGAGATGTTGCAGTAGATATAGAGATGGGTGAGGCAGCAGGACCTGGTAGAGATGACATTGCTAGGAAGGTACGACGGAGGAGAGAGGAGCAGGGAGGTGGAGAGGATGAGGCTGGAGCAGGACAGACATGTGGAGATATCATTTGTACCCTAAGAGGGAAGGTGTGGGGTTTGCAGACATAGGTGGTAGTGGCACAGGCATAGATCGCAAAGCATGAGCAACAGTTGCAGAGCCTAAGGACAAAGCGAGACCAAGAGATGCAGAGAGTGAGAGCAGAGTGGGATCAGGAGTTTCAGAGATTGAGAGTAGAGCTAGTTGCTTCTCAGTGTGAGGTCCTGCATCAGACTAGCCGCACAACATACTATGTAGCAACATACAGTGCAGCAATGCCAATAGACAGATAGGTGGTGCCTTATTCACAGTATATGGCACAGTCAGAGGGAGCATAGGCACCTAGACAGGTTGATCCTCAGCAGGCACCTCCTCCACCACCAGGCGATGAGGGAGAGGGTCATAGTTAGACAGTGATGTTTTGTGTTATTTTTTACACCCATTTTTTTGTACTCGATGTATTTCTTGCTCCAATAGACATCGTATATGACAGTTGATGTCATTTGTACCTTTTGACATTGACATTTTGATGAAAGATATATATCAGAGTGATTTGATCTTATTGTTCTTGTGTTGAGTTACATGATGTTTTCTGAGATGTCTTTATAGATGCTTTTGTTCTATATGAATGTATTTCTTTTTAGTATGTATGTATGTAATGCGGATGAATATGAATATTTTTGTTTCTTTTTCATATGCAATAAATGATAACAATTATGAGCTAAGGATGTAAAATTATATTTTGTTTTGTTTTTGTTTTTCATGCAATAGTATGAATGCAAATGAATGTGTATGCAAACTAGGACTGAGTCACTGGATTTTAATTTGCTTTTTTATTGTCACTCAGCATTTTACAATGTCATAAATAAACATGAGAATCAAGGCATGAAGAGCCAGGATGACCTAAATGTCACGTCATTTTTAATACAGCAAGCCAACATAAGCATCAAGGCAAAAGGAGCCAGGATGACCTGAATGTCACCTATGTGCAAACACACCAGACGAATCAGAGTTCCTTCCTATTTATATGCAATATTGATTATCGTGTCTGCAATGACCCTTGTATCATTCATATCCTATGACAAATTAAGCATGTATCCAAATTGCATAATAAAGAAATTTACTCGAAATGGAAAAGGAAATGATTTCAACCTCCCTATAGCATACAAACAAATGGAGTCGAGATATGTGTGGCGATTTCACCTTGATGTGAAGGCACTTATCATAGACACCTAGCTTATGAGATGTTTTTCAAATAATTGGAATCATTCCTATAAGCAGAAAACAAAGAAAATTATTATGCCCCCAGTCCTTGCTCCTCTTAGTTAAGATAGACTTCCTCCAGTTACTCAGAGGGAATAATAATCAAAAACCAAGTTAAAAGACAACATTCAAAAAAAATTTCATCAGAGCTCAAACAGTTTTCAGTGATTGTTTTCAGTGTTCTTGCTTTGTGTGTTTATTCAGTGGTAAAACTTAGTAGTGGATAGGAGACAGGTGACTGACTCAAATTGGATGACTTGGTACTACCTGTAGACACCTAAAATTGTCCTATCTAATTAAATAAATATTTTTATTTACTTAATTATTTAAGCCTAATTCTTCTATTAATTAAATGAATCTTTATTTATTTAATTAATTCATTTATCCTCTTCTAAGCCTTTTCAATTTTAAATAAATACTTTTATTTATTTAAATTGTCCTTTACATAAATTAAATAAATACTTTTATTTATTTAATTGATCCCACTTCCTCTATTAATTAAATAAATCTTTATTTATTTAATTAATTTATTATCCTTTTGTACCCATGACACATGTCATTCATCTCTTAATTCCTACACTACCTACCCCTTTAATTCTAGCCAAACATCTATCTTTTACACCTCTTAATCTTATCCCTCCATTTACTAAAGTATCTTCTATATAAAGAGATGCTTCCTTCATTATCAATCCTCCCAAGCATTCTAGCATTCAAACTTTCATATGCAATCAAGTCTTTTGCGATCAAGCTATCAACCACATTTTTCGTTTTTTGTTGAGCTCTTGTGCACACATAAAATCTGAGAGCAAATATATCAAGCAAGATCAATGGAGATAGGAATAATGGAGATTCAAACCCTATTGGACATGTGATGGTATAATCTTTGTGATTTTGTTGATTTTCATTGTCTTAGGTAATCTTCATATGTTATGGTGGATCTTTGTTATTGTTAGGCTAGGGTTTTGTGGTTGAATTCATTTAGTCTTTCAATATTGTTGTTTCCATTTTTACCATAAATATTTTGGCATACCTGATGGGACTCTTGTCCCTTTTGCATTTAACATCTTTTGTTGCAAATTTTATGTTTTTGAAGTTGTAAATCTGGCATTTTCCGACAACATTTTGACATTTTTGCGTCTACGCATTCTGGAACCACGTTTTTTTTTTTGCCGCATCTGTGATCTCTAAAATCGCGTTTGTGTCGCTGATAATATTTTACATTTTTCTAATTGCAGAGCCATGTCTGTGTTCCCGAATCACATTTGTGATTATTTTAACCACATCTATTTTGTGGAGTCGCGTCTATGTTTTGGAACCGCATCTATGGGGCTTAAAGGCACGTCTGTATTGTCGAACCACGTCTGTGTGGAATCTAATCGCGTCTGTGTTTGGTTCTTGCAATGTTTGGTTTTGTTTCAGTTTTTAGGGTTTTATTTTGTCATTTTGATTTCAAATCTGGTTTATTCAAGCTAATATCTTGTGATCTAGCTAACAAATTGGTGCATCTTGTCTTTGAAGCGAATCACATTGTCAAAGGCCCCTTTTTCATAGTCTTTTGGATCTAAAATCTACCTAACTTGTGTGCTTGTAGGAGGGGTATTATTGCAAAACTACTAACAAATCTTTATTGTAGGATCTTGGCAAGGGTTTTCTTTTGATTTTTCATTGTGTGCCTTGTTTTCATAGATTAGCAAACACTTCAATTGGTGCACTAGAATTGAACTAGTGTCTTGTATGTCTTGGGCAGTAGGCTCTTTGTGTTTAATCTTTAGAGGGTCTGCCTCTCCGTGTGGTCATTAGGACTACTAGTGAGAAGGGAATGACCCAAGTGGTAGTGAGGAAAACCCACATCTTCCAAACCACTATAAATAACTGTATCCATGGTGAAAGCCATGGGTAGCGTGTGTTGATTAGTTCATACTGACACTATGTCTCCCCATAAACCCGTTTGATCAAATTTATTTGATCAGTAGTAGGGTGTAACCCCTACCGACTAGGAGCCTTCTGTATTTACAGAGCTAAAAGTGCCACATGTATAGCCACACGAGTGGATGCCCTTATTAGCACCTTTTTTTTTAGAAAGCCAAAATCCTTCTAGTTGTTGGGGTAGGAGGTCGGACCTCTGGAGTGGCCCACACACATATAGTTCTTAGTAGAGATACAAAGTTAACCACAGGGATTTTTCATGGGGATTGGTGCTTGGATGCCCCAAAAAGTGAGTGTCAAGGGTGGAGCCAATGGGGTCAAGCATCTAAGTATCTGCTTTGAATAGCGTAGCCTCAGGGGGAACCCATGTGGGATCAACAACTATTGTCCTGGCCAACCATAGGAATTGTGTTTGTCTTCTTTTAAACATTCAAACATTCAAGATCAAACATCAAAACATTGTGTCTAAACTTGAGTCAAAATATCACTTGCTTGTCCTCATCTTTCTTTGTCAACAAAATACATACAACAACATTTTTCTAAGTGGTCCTTCATCAAGGTCTATCACCTTTGGGTCTCATTTGGTCTTACTTAGAGTCAAGGTCAACTTACCTCATCAAGAGATCTATCATCTCTTTGGAAGCCACACCTACTCTACTACATACATACTTGGTCTTACACTTTGGACATTGCAAGTACACCTCATATTCATTTACATTCCATCCAATTCTTGGTCTTCCATACTCTTTCCATTTTCATCTAGTTTCACACATCTTGGTCAAGACCTAGTTCATGGTTGAAACCCATTCCCAAAAATCTAGGAGAGAAGCTAAAGAGGCTCAAGAGTCTGCAAACATGAGTGGTTATGAGTATGACAATGATATCTTTTTCAATTCTAATCATACCACATTACCTAAAATGGATATCTATAGAAACATTCAAAATGTTGAGAACCTGGTTAATACAAACAACAATGATCCACAAAATGACCATGTGGACAACATTTCAGTACATTCAGTAGAAGTGGAAGACTCTATCATGGATCCCCATTTTAATAGATTGGTTGAAGAGATCATGAGAAGAAATAGACAATATTTCTTACAAGTGATGGCACAAAGTGGAGCTAAGATACCTCATGATTTTGACATGTCCCAAATAGTAGAAAAATCAACCTACTCAAGAAAGTCAACTCAACATGGATCAAAGGAGACCTCATAGTGGAGGTACTAGAGGACCATGTTTCATGCCTGAGTCACCATCATCCTTGTTTCAAAAACCTGAGGTCCCAAATGCACATGGTCAAGCTTATGATACTCATGAAAGAGCATCTCATGAACAACTTCATCTACGTAGACCTTTATGAAAGTCTTATGCAGAAAATACACTCAATCGCGTACCAATGCCAAGGACCAACCTCCAAAACAATTGGATATCCAGAGGCATGCTCAAAATTTGGACACAGGAAAACCCCGTGTCAAATTTGGGGGCACTACACAAGAACAAACTCATGACATGCCTGTAGAATATGATATGCATGGACAAAGCAGATATTCCATTCCTCATTATGAATCTATACCAGGTGGTTCCTATACACATTATCATTATAGACCTCCTCCATATGAACATGTTTACATCCATATATGTAGTATCCTCCTCCTCCACCCGGTGGCTCAAACATGGGATATGGTTGAAGAAGTCAGACTCCACCCAAAAATAATTTGGAATAGCAGATAAGGGACTTACAAAAGAAAATGGAGGACATAAATACACCAAAGCCAGCTTACACAATGAGAGATATATTTCCCTATCCATTTGATAAAAGCGTTCCAATGCCTCCATTTCCTACACACTTTCTGACACCAAATTTTGATAAATATAGAGGAAAAGAAGACCTTAAGGCACATATAAGACAATTTTTCACAGCTTGCATTGAGGTAGCAGCAGAAGAAACATACTTGATGAGATTGTTCCCACAAAGCTTAGGTGATCAAGCTATGGAATGGTTCTCCCAACTTCCACCTGGAATTAAGTCATGGGGTGATCTAGAAGAAGCTTTCATACAACATTTCTCATATAACATAGAGACAAATATATTAGTTACCACTTTGTGCAATACCAAGCAAAAGGATGGGGAGTCATTTTCATCATTCTTACAAAGATGGAGGAATTTATCCAGAAGATGCTCTTGTGAAATTCCACAAAAACAAATGGTAGCTCAATTTTCACCTAGAATGTCAACAGAGAAATTGGTTGTGACTTGAGGAAAGTTTGTTTATCCACTTTCAATGATGTCATTGAGAAAGGATTAGCAACAAAGAAGGTCTTAATTGAGCAAGGAGTCATTAAGATATTCAAAGAAAACAAAGAAGATTTTAAAGGAAAGGACAAGAACACAGTAAATGATGGCATTGTCAATGCTAACATAGTGAAACCAAAAATCATTCTTTCGGGATCAAGTTCTACAAACAACCAAGTAAATACTCAAGCAACTTCAAAACCACGAAGAAATTACACTCCATTGGGAGAACCACTTGAGTCAGCTTTTAGGAAGCTAGTGGCAAACAAGATAATACCAATTCCAAACAATTCAAAAGTCAAACCAAATTGGTGGAATGACGATGAGTATTGCGAATATCATAAGAGCAAGGGACATAAAATAAGAAATTGCCATCGCTTGAAGAACAATATACAAGATCTTATTGATAGAGGTGATATTGAGATCGAAGGACATACATCCAATCAAGAACATGAGATGTTTAAGGAAGCATTCCCTAAATATGACAAGGGAAAATCCAAAGCCACAGATGAGCAAGCTAACTATACCAAAGTGTCCTATTACTATGATTCAATCGTTAATCACATTTTGATGGACAACTATGTTTCTACTATTATCATAAAGGACAAAATGCTTGAAAGTTCTACCCAAAGAGCCAAAGTTGTCCTAAAAGGTATTGGACCTTCTTTCAAATCTACCTCTAAATGCAATGTCACAACTCGTCGAGGTAAGGTCACTTTGCAAGGTTCTCCAGCTAAAACCACCGCTTCTTCATCAGCCAAACCTAGTACGACCTAGTAGAATAGTTAGGGAAGACACGCGTGCTTATCTCCATCCTTGAGATTTTACGCATATCCCCCGCACATAAAGCCATCCTTGATAAAACTTTGAGAGAAACCTCTATACCCACTAATCTGAATGTGAACTAGTTTCAAGCCATGGTGGGGTACCTTTCCATTCCACATTCTCTTACATTCACCGAACCTGACGACGCCTCTATAAGCCAACCACATAATGCACCTTTACACATTGAAGCCTTCCTCCATAAATATCAAATAAAACAAGTCCTAATAGATGGAGGAGTTGGTCTCAATATATGTACTTTAAACACAATAATACATTTGGGATATTCAGACAAAGTTGTAAATTCTACAAACAAAATTACCATCAAGGTATATGATGATGAAGAGCGTTGATCCAAGGGCACAATCACCTTACCTCTTAGAGTAGGGTCAGTTACAATGTGGTTTGTCAAGTCCTAGACCTCGATCTCACATACAACATATTTCTAGGACATCCATGGATTCATGAGATGAGAGAAGTCCCATCTACATACCATCAATACATTAAGTTTCCTCATAATGGAGTTGAAGTTACAGTTAATGGTCATCCTAATCCATTTATATATGCAATAATTTGAGGCCAAAAGTTGAGACAATAATTCCAACTAATAGAGAGGCTATCCCATCTTCTACATATATTGACCCTGAATCACTAAAACCTTCAACATCAAAGCAAGGTGAGATTAAAGGGAAATATCAGGGTACATGCATGGGTGAATACACTCTAAATCAAACCATGTGCTTGCGGAAAGTTATGAGCTCACCAAAATAATATGGATGACCACATCCTTCTAAACGAGTATCTATCATTACGCTAAAATGCGATAATACTATATTCCAAAAGTGGGATGAAATTGAAGAGGAAGACTTATACAAAATGCTTTACAAAGACCCTGAAGATGATACACAAGATCACATCAAGATACCATGTGAAAAATATGGCAAAGGATTCAAGATCCTACAAAAGTTTGTGTACGATGGTAAAAGTCCTCTTGGCTTAAGAAAAGAAGGTATCACTCAACCTTTGCAACCAGAATTGACATTTAAAAATCAATGCTCAAAAGGGCTTGGTTTCATATCTTCCAGGGTAAACACTCAAAAATTAGAAGAAGCATTGCAAATCATGATTTCCAATGATCAACAAGAGAACCGCTATTCCACCGACTCTAATGAATGGGAATGGGGTTCAGACAAATCCTCCAATGATTATGAACTCACTGAGACATTTACAGAACCAGGTGAACCCACAGAAGAAGAGGAATTTTATAGAAAATTCAGAGTTAGTCAAGAAATAACCCCTGAGGATCCCATACAGTCTTTGTTTTTAGGTTCTAGGTCAAAAGCATGAAGAATGAGGACACCCATTCTGGAATGCACTTTTAGTGATGACAATTTGGACTCATTCACGATCAAGGCAGATGAGGAGAGTGCTAGCGATGACTTTGACAACTACCTTGACATACCTAAATATAACTGTATCTTCACCCTTACTCCCGCTGACTTTGAAAACATTGAAGGACTTCCCCTTGTTCACCACCAACTTATTGATTGGGACCATGAAGGACCTTTACAATTTGACACATTCCAAAATGATGAGGCCTTCAATGACTATTTAGGCATACAAGATGATCTTCTGCTTGGGGACCATAAGGCGGATACACTATATAACTCAACAGCGTGGCATATTTTGGTGAGGGTGTTGGGCCTTCCAGTCGCAAAAATGTAAAACTAAGGGTGAAAACCTCTTTGAGGTGCCCGAAGATGGAAGGATCGACTTTCTCCCAACATCATATGAAGAAAAATAATCCATGTTAGTAGAGGAGACCATCAAAACAAACATCAGTACAGAAGATATTCCGCATAACATATTCCTGGCATAATCTCTAACACAGAGAGAAAGACCGAAGTTCATAAGTTTCTTCACAGAGTGACAAATCAATTTTGCATGGTCATATGCTGATATGCCTGTATTGGATCTGGATTTAGTAATGCATCATTTGATAGTTAAACCAGGAGCAAAGCTAGTGAAACAAAAATTAAGAAAGATGTATCCACACGTGGCATTATTCGTAAAGGTGGAGCTTGAAAAATTGTCAGATGTTAGGTTCATGTGACCAATTGATTATCTTGAATGGATCTCCAACTTAGTACCAGCCAGTAAGCCAAATCACAACATCAGAATATGTACAAATTTTAGAGACATCAATGAAGCTTGTCCTAAGGATGACTTTCCATTGCCAAATATCGACCTGATAGTAGATCTCACAGCAGGTCATGCGATGTTATCTTTGATGGATATATTCTCTGGCTACAATCAAATAAAAATCACATCTGAGGATCAGCACAAAACAACATTTACTTGTCCTTGGGGAACTTTCTACTGGAATGTCATGCCCTTCGAGCTATAAAATGCAGGCGCTACATACCAGAGGGTCATGACTACTATCTTTCGTGATCTTATGCACGTAACTGTAGAAGATTATGTGGATGACCTCTTAGGAAAATTAGTAGACAAAGATACACATTTGAAAATCATTTCAGTCATTTTTGATCGGTTAGAAAAATACAAAGTGAGACTAAATCCCAACAAATGTGTCTTTGGAGTAACCTCTAGGAAGCTCCTTGGATACATTGTCTCAAAAAGAGGAATTGAAGCCGATCTAGCAAAATTCAAAGCAATATTAGAAATTCCACCTCCAAGAAATGTCAATCAACTTCGATCTTTACAAGGAAGACTCCAGTCCATACGAAGATTCATAGCACAACTTGTGGATAAATGTCATCCTTTTCAACACTTTCTACACAAAAACATCAAACTCAAATGGGATGATAACTATCAACAGGCTTTTCAGATACTCAAAGATTATCTTGTGAATCCACCAGTCTTGATGCCACCAGTTCCAGAATAACCCTTGTTAGTCTACATATCAACTACACCAATAGCACTGGGGGAACTCTTGGTGTAACAAGATGCTGAAGGCAAAGAAAAGGCCGTATATTGCATCAGTCGTACTTTGGTCTGTTATGAGCTAAACTACACACCAATTGAGCATGTGTGTGTCATTGTGGTTTTTGCTTTGCAAAAATTACGACATTACATGCTAACTCATAAAACTAAGTTGGTCGCAAGGATCAATCCATTGAAGTATCTTCTCAATAAGGCGACGCTTACTGGCAGAATAGCCAAATGGGTGATGATCTTGAGTGAATTCTGTTTATGGTGAAAATGGATAGCAAATAACAACAATATTGAAAGGCTAAAATGAATCCAACCACTAAACCCTAGCCTAACAATGAACAAAGATCCACCATAACATATGAAGATTACCTAAGACAATGCAAATAACTCAAAATCACAAAGATTATACCATCACATGTCCAATAGGGTTTTGATCTCCATTCTTCCTATCTCCATTGATCTTGCTTGATATATTTGCTCTCAGATTTTTGTATGCACAAGAGCTCAACAAAGAACGGAATGTGGTTGCAAGTAGGATCGTAGTGTAGCTAAGTACTCCAAGATTAGTCATTAGGGTTTGACAATGAAGAAAGCATCTCCTTAAATAGAAGACACAATAAGAAATGGAGGGTTAAGATTGAGAGGTGTAAAAAGAGAGGTCGGCTAGGATTAGAGGGTAGGTAAAAGAAATACCAAAATAATGAAAGAGGTAGGTAGTGTATGAATTAAGAGATGAATGACATGTGTCATGTGTAGAAAAAGATAATGAATTAATTAAATAAATAAAGATTTATTTAATTAATAGAAGAAATAGGACAATTAAATAAATAAAATATTTATTTAATTTAGGAAAGGGATAATTTAAATAAATAAATGTATTTATTTAAATGAGAAATAAGGCTAGAAGAGGATAAATGAATTAATTAAATAAATAAAAATTTATTTAATTAATAGAAGAATTAGGCTTAGATAATTAAATAAATAAAATATTTATTTAATTAGACTGGACAATTTTGGGTGTCTACATTTTGCCCCTCTTTGAGACAATGCGGCTTGTCGCGTTGTTTCAAAGAAGATAAGATGAACTGATACAGAGTTGCCCCAGAATGGAAATGATATGCTCCCTCAAGAGATTGGATGAAAATGTCTGAAAAGATTGTAGACAATCTCTCGATAAGAAAGACGGGATAGAATGGACTGATCGAATAAAGTGACAAAGTCACGGGATAAGGAAGACTGACTCGGGAAATGAGAGCTAGGGCAGTCTATAAGATAGACCATGGGGGAAAATACATCCTCATTATCATCTACACCATCACAAGAGCATAGTGCAAAGCGAAAATAAAGCAGCAACAGTCAGCAGCGATGGCTTTTGTTCACAGATTCGACCATGTTCGCCGATTCTAGAGGCCAACGGAGGCAGGAGAGGCAGTGAGTACCACAAAACCTCCTCGTACTTTGATGCATTTATTATTGTCATTAATTCATACTAGGTAATGTAATAAATGCGCATTTATGTCAAGAAAATGTGTTTGTGTCCAAAAATGCGAATTTGTGTCTTCCAGGTCAAATCGGCAGTTCTGTGATGAACATACGCTATCGATTGGATAAGCTGCTGAGAGGATACACTCAAGAAGGTCCTCTAGGGAAGACTAAGATAGATCAAGGCACTTTGTGATGAACAGTGAGTACCAAAATATGAGTAGCACTTTGTGATGAATAGGGAGTGCAAATGTGAGTAACACTTTGTGATGAACAGTGAGTGTCACACACGTAGTACTTTGTGATGAACAGGGAGTACTACTAGGATAGATAGCAACACTTTGTGATGAACAGTGAGTGTCACTAGGATAAATAGCTATGTGCATTTAGATAGCGAGTAGCATTTTGTGATAAACAGTAAATGCCACTATGACTGACATGATTTGATTTGCTTGACAGCAGGAGTACTTGCCGATGCTAGAGTCACGGGAGAGATTCCCATCGACTCAGAGGTTGCGACCTGAGTTGACAGCCGAGGACTGAGCTGTGATTGAGGTTATGGGATTGAGATACATTTTGTATGTGCCTGAGTTTCGGGTGAACATGGGATTGCTGACTACACTAGCTAAGAGATGGCACTCAGAGACTTGTAGTTTGCATTTGCCGATGGGTGAGATGACAGTCACCTTGGAGGATGTATATAGGATTCTACGGATACCGATCGATGGGGAGCTAGTACCCTATGATCGAGACGGAGATAGGGATGCACTGAGACGAGTGTTCTAGGATCCAAGACTAGGGATGAGGGTGGGACATGTGGCATGGGATACCATGACATGGAGAGGATTAGCACTACCAATAGTGTTGACAGGAGTTATCAGTGGGTTCCTCTGTCTGGATAGGATGACACGAGGGGTGGCTGCAGGGGACACAGGGGCTAGGAGAGTTGATCTTGGGGTGGGTTGGGGAGGAGCACTGGAGATATTGGTGACTGAGCACACCAGATATGCATGGGGTCCATGTGTCCTGGTGCACCTATATTATGAGCTTCATCAGTTCGTCTACCATGGATCAGTGGGACTGGGTTGCGGAGTGACACTGCTACAGGTGTGGGCATATGAGCATCTACCTATCACACGGCCGATACACTTTAGAGGCAGGGGTCACGGACAGAGCTTTGTGCATCTTTATGATATGATTACTTCACAGCCTCGGATTGGCAGGTTAGAGCACTGGAGGCGTGTGATAGATGACATTGATGTAGTCATCTAGAGGTCGTACCTGGGGTGCGAGGAGTGGGAGGATGACACAGTGGAGCTGTCGTATACCTTCAGGAGAAGATATTTGATTGGGCGGACGCCCTACATACTGGAGAGACAGCTGGTGGATAGGGTATGCAGACAGTATGGCAGGATCCAGAGGAGGATGAGCTGCTAGAGCTGAGGGAGATCTGCCAGGGCCAGGCAGACGAGATCCAGGAGTTGGAGAGGGAGAGGGACCGAATCAGGACCAGGCTCAGGGATACTGAGCGGGAGAGGGATCAGGCGATTCAGCGCTATACTGAGGCTGAGACCGCACTGAGGGCAGGGAGGCAGGCGGCAGAGGACGCGGGAGCAGGCTACGCATATGTCCTGCGAGCCGAAGAGGAGATTGGTTATTGGAGGGACCTCTACTATGGTGTCGTGCTAGCAGATCAGTGGGCGAGGAGCTTTCATAGACCATCGCATACAGCGACGGCTACGGGAGGGAGCCGGAGGAGATAGGCATCTAGTGGTGGGGTCATGGGTCCTCCACCACCACCAGACAGGCAGGGTGATCCTGGAGTAGGTCCTTCTAGAGCTCAGACTCCGTCGAGGCCAGGCGGCTCCGAGGGAGGGAGTTCATCATAGCCATAGAGGGCTCCCCTTTGTATCAGTATATGTACCTTTTTTGTATTGTAGACACCTGCGGGTGATTTTGTAGCCATATGATTCTTTTTACATCATTGTATCATGACACATTTGATTATATATGAGATGAGTCATTATTTTTTTTGCGGCAGCTATATGCATGTGTACCTTATGTGATGGAATGTTCTTATGTGATACATGTTTTATGCTATGGATGCTTATATGATGCGATGCAATGTATTTTTGTTCTTTTATGTTTTAGATGTGATGCATGATGCAAATGTGAATGTACGTAATGCAAATGAATATGATAATGCAAATGATTATTTACATGATGAAAATGTAAGATGTGCTAACATGTGTTGTATGCAGGATGTGATGCAATTGTGATATCTATATGTATGTATGAAATGCTTATATGTGGTGATGTAGGTGTAACTATATGAAATGCAAATGTTTTTGGTGTGTCATTATACTCAGTCATGTGATAGCGGGCTACGCGGACTCGAGAAGGACAATGGAAGTCAATCAAGAAAGGGGGATGGAAGACAGAAGATATGAACGTGAAAGAGCTTCTTGTGCGTTATCATCATTGAGATTTATTATGGCAGAATAGGTTATGACAATCGAGGCATTTGTTCGGCCCAGAAAGTCATCGTACCTGTTTGCATGGAGATAAGACAGTCACAAACAAGGAATGCCCTAGTTCATACTAGACTCACAGTGTCCTCATATCCTTGGACAAGTCATAGCATTACTAAAAGACAATCGACAGACAGCAAATGCAAATAGGTGACGATACCCCATCCTCGCCTTTCTAGTCAAAGACATCCTGGAGATAGAATCTCTAGTCAAAGACATCCTGGAAAAGCTAAAAGACATGTCACCAAAATAAAGATAAAATCAAAAGAAAACCAAGACTCGACACCAACATCCACTGTAGTCCTCAAGTTTAGTGTCTCTTGTCACTTGTATAAGTCATGTTTGATTGTGGTCACAATGTTCACTTTCACAAAAAGGATAGATAGCACTGAACCATATGTTGTCTGAGTCTGTTGAAAGATTTGATTTTGTTGAAGCTCATTGTTGCTGCTGTGTCTCATTTGAAACTGACTGAATCCATGAAACTTTATTGTGGATTGTGATGCAACTGTTGCTTTATTGCGTATTGTGCACGAATAGACTTAAGAAAGCTGAAAGAAACTGTACTCCTCGAAACATGTAATGTTCTTAGTTCCACACCCATTACTAGACGTAGGATTTGGCGATAGTCACAGATAGGATCTGATTTATTATGGATGGAAAAGGGAGTGAAAAGGGAGGTTATGGATGGCTAACCAATCTTAGGTAGATCAATAACAAGCCATGATGGGAATAGGTAAGCTTATTGTGAGTGAATAGGTTGTGAGTGTGTGCAAAGTGAAAACTGAAAGAGAATCCTGAAAGAGGGAGGAGCAAAGTCTCTACGCATGGCGCTGGTGACCCAGTTTTCACCATGGTACTTGCCCAGGGTGCCACCGAAGTGGTTTTCACCGTTGGACGAAATTATTTCTCTTTACTTTTTCCGATTTTTCAATTTTTTTGTGTCACAAGGCGCCTGTTTGCCAGGTTTTCACCAAGTAACGATTTTTTTTGTTTTATAATTTTTTTTGTATTTTTTTGAATTTTTTGATTTTTTTGTATTTTTGAATTAGGATGCTCTGAAAAGCTATGTGTAGAACCTGCGAAGGTGCATGCTGTTGATAGGATCCTCCAAAGATTCACCTTCTGTAGTTGAGAGCTGATATGCCCCAGATCCATATACCGCTGTGATGATGTAAGGACCAAGCCAGCTTGGTTCGAACTTGCCCTTCTTATCTCTGTCTTGCTGATTCTTGGGGTTCTCTCTGAGGACTAAGTCACCTACCTCAAATGTGCGAGGCTTCACTTTGTGATTGTAGCTGCGACTCATTCTTTGTTGGTAAGCCTTGAGATGATTAAAAGCAGTGTGTCTTCGTTCCTCCAGCAGTTCTAGTTCTTGTAAGCGAGAGACCCTGTAATCTTCATCGTTGATTATGTTTCTCAAGGAGACCCGTAAAGAAGGTAACTCGACCTCAATAGGCAAGATGGCTTCAGCGCCGTAGACAAGTGAGTAGGGTGTAGCCCCTGTAGGTGTGCGGACACTTGTGCGGTAAGCCCAAAGTGCAGGATTAAGTTGGATATGCCAGTTACGGCCAGCGTCGTCGACTGTCTTTTTAAGGATTTTAAGAATTGTTTTGTTAGACGCCTCAGCTTGGCCATTACCTTGGGGGTAATATGGTGTGGAGAAACGATGAGAGATATGGAAGCGGTCACAGAGTTCACGAACATCCTAATTTTTGAAGGGACGCCCGTTATTAGTAATAATGGAAGTAGGAATCCCGTATCGGCAAATGATGTAGTTCAAGATGAAGGTAGCGATTTGTTTCCCAGTAACTTGTGTGAGAGGCACGGCTTCAATCCACTTTGTGAAATACTCTATGGCTGTGATAATGAATTTATGACCATTGGAAGAAGGAGGGTGAATCTTGCCTATGAGATCGAGTCCCCACTGACAAAAGGGCCAAGGAGATGCAAGTGGTTGTAGTTCTTGTGCTGGTGCATGTATGAGGTCTCCATGAATTTGACACTGCTTACAATTCTTGACAAACTGATATGAGTCTTTTTCCATAGTAGGCCAGTAGTATCCAGTCCTGATGAGTTTCTTGGCCAAGGTAGGACCACTAGTATGCGGACCACATATCCCTTCATGCACTTCTCGTAACATAATCTGAGCTTCGTCACTCTCTAAACATCTAAGAAGGGTGCCATCTAGACCTCGTTGGTATAGGATATTAGCTAAAATGACGTATCGAGAGGATTGGTGAATGAAAGTACGGCGTTGATTGTTTGATAGATCGGGAGGTAAGATATTGTCGCGAAGGTATGTGAATATGGAACCATATAACTGGACAAGCCTTGTTGATATCTCTGAAGTCTGTACATATTCGGATACTGTGATTTGGTTTGCTGACAGGTACTAAATTGGAGATCCATTCGGGATAATCAATTGGTCGTATGAATCCGACATCCAATAATTTCTCCAGCTCTGCCTTGACGAGTAATGCCACTTGTGGGTGCATTTTCCTCAATTTCTATTTTACTGGCTTTGCCCCCGGTTTGAGTGTCAAATGATGCATTACCAAATCCGGATCTAGTCCAGGCATATCAGCGTATGACCATGCAAAGTTGATTTGTCGTTCCTTGAAGAAGCTTATGAATTTTGCCCTTTCCGACTCTATCAATGATTGAGCCAAGAATATGTTGTGTGGAACCTCTTCTGTACCAATGTTTGTCTTTATAGTCTCCTCTACCAACATGGATGATTTTTCCACATATGATGCTGGGAGAATGTCGAGCCTTCCATCTTCGGGTGCCTCAGGGAGGTTTTCGCCCTCAGATACATCCTTTCTTTTTACTTTTTTGGGGTCGAATAGCGCCACAGTGTGGTTTTCGCCATAAGACCCTTGTTTTGTTCTTATTTTCACATTTTTGCGACTGGAAGGTCCGACACCCTCACCAAAGTATGCCATGTTGTTGAGCTCTATGGTGTATCCTGCCTTATGGTCCCCAGTGGGAAGATCATCTCGAATGCCAAGATAGTCGATAATAGCTTCGTCATTTTGAAATGTATCAAATTGTGCTGGTCCTTCATGATCCCAGTCAATGAGTTGGAGATGAACAAGGGGAAGATCTTTAGTGTTTTTGGAATTTGCAGGGCTAATAGTGAAGATGTGGTTATATTCAGGTATGTCAAGGCAATCGTCGAGGTCATCGATGGCACTTTCCTCATCAGTTTCGATCGCGAGCGAATCCAAATTGTCATCACTAGTAGCGCCTTCCGGGACAGGTGTCCTCATCCTATGTGATTTTGACCTAAGACCTTGAAAAGAAGACTGCGCGGGATCCTTATGGTTTGGTTCTTGACCAACTCTGAACTTTTTGTAAAATTCCTCCTCCTCTGTAGGTTCATCTGGCTCTCTGAATGTCTCGGTGAGTTCATAGTCACTGGAGGATTTGTCTGAACCCCATTCCCATTCATTGGAATCTGTAGAATAATAATCCTCTTGTTGAACTTCAACGACTTTGATTTGTGAAATTCTTTCTGTTCTTTTATTGTGAATCTTGGAATTCAGAAAACTAAGTCCCTTTGAGCGTTCCCTTCTTGTAGTTAACTCAGGTTGTAAGGGTTCCATGACACCTTCTTTGCATAACCCGAGAGGGCTTTTTCCATCATACACGAATCTTTGCAGAATTTTGAAGCCTTTGCCGTAGTTCTCACAGGGTATAATAATTTGATCTTGTGTGTCCTCTTCAATGTCTTTATAGAGCATTTTATATAAATTTTCTTCTTCTAGTTCACCCCATCTTTGAAAGATGGTAGGATCCCATTTGAGTATCATGATGGAGATTTGCTTGTTAGGATGTGGCCTCCCATATTCTTTTGGAGAGCTCATGACTTGTCGTAAAAACATTGTCTGATTCAAAGTGTATTCTCCCATGCCTTTGTCTTGAAACTTGCCTCTAAGTTCACCTTGTTTGGATGTCGAGGGTTTTAATGACTCAGGGTCAATGTATGCCGAAGAAGGAGTAGCCTCACGGTTACTGGGAATGATAGTCTCAGTATGTGATCTCAAGTTATTGCAATATATGAATGGATTTGGATCACCATTGACTGTTACCTCGACTCCATTATGAGGAAACTTAATGCATCAATGATATGTAGATGGGATTGCTCTCATTTCATGAATCCAAGGACGTCCTAGTAATATGTTGTATGTGAGATCAAGATCAAGGACTTGACAAACCACATCCTTTGTAACTGGCCCAATTCTTAGAGTTAAGGTGACTCTGCCCTTGGACGAGCGCTCTTCATCATCATAGGCCTTGATGGTGATTTGATTTGTAGAATTCATAGCCATGTCAGAATATCCCAATTGTTTAATGGTGCTCAATGTACAAATGTTCAGACCTGCTCCTCCATCTATCAGGACTCGCTTTATTCGATGTTTATGTATGAAGGCTTCAACATGTAAAGGTGCATTATGAGGCTGACTTACGGAGGCGTCATCGGCTTCTGTGAACATAAGGGAATGTGGAATGGAAAGGTATCCCACCATGGCTTGAAACTGGTCCATGTTCAGATCAGTAGGAATGGTAGTGTCTCTCAAGATTTTGTCAAGGATAGCTTTATGAGTGGGGGATATGCATAAGAGCTCAAGAATAGAGATGAGCGTGGGTGTCTTCCCTAACTGTTCTACAAGGTCATACTCAGGCTTGGTTGATGAAGGATTGGTATTCTTAGTGGAGGCACCTGGCAACGTGATTTTACCTCGACGAGTTGTAACATGACATTCAGAGGTATGCTCAGAAGAAGATCCCACACCTTTTAGGACAATCTTGGGTCTCTGAGAAGGATTCTCGGGATTTTTGTTCTTGATAGTAATAGTAGAGATATGATTGTCCATTGAGATGTGATTGATAGTAGAATCATAATTGTAAGGTGCTCTAGTGTAATTGGCTTGATCATCTGTGACTTTGGCTTTTCCTTTGTCATGTTTTGGGAATGGTTCCTTAAACACCTCATGTTCTTGATTAGATGAATGTCCCTCAATCTCAATATCACCTCTATCAATGAGATCTTGCACAATGTTTTTCAATCGATGGCAATTACCTGTCTTGTGACCCTTACTCTTATGAAATTCGCAATACTCATCATCATTCCACTAATTTGGTTTGACCTTTGGTTCATATGGAGGAAAATCTGGAACTGTGATCACTTTGTTTGCCACGAGCTTTTTGAATACTGATTCAAGTGGTTCTCCCAATGGAGTGTACTTCCTTCATGGTCTAGAAGTTGTTTGAGTGTTCACCTGATTGTTGGTAGTACTTGATCCAGAAAAGACGAACTTGGGTCTCACTGTGTTGGCATCAACAACACCACCATTAACTGTGTTCTTGTTCTTGTTCCAAAATTTTGGTTTGTCCTTTCCTTTAAAGTCCTCTTTGTTTTCTTTGAATATCTTAATGACTCCTTGTTCAATTAAGACTCTTTCTGTTGCTAGGCCCTTTTCAATAACATCCTTGAATGTAGACAAACAAGCTTTCCTGAGATCATAGCCAATAGCCTTATTAACGTTTTGAGTGAACATTTCTACCATTTGTTTCTGTGGGATTTCGCAAGAGCATCTGCTAGCTAGATTTCTCCATCTCTGTAAAAATGTTGCGAAAGATTCTCCTTCCTTTTGTTTAGTATTGCACAAGGTAGTAACTGAGACATTTGTTTCTATGTTGTAAGAAAAATGCTGAATGAATGCCTCTGCTAAGTCACCCCATGACTTAATACCAGGAGGTAATTGAGAGAACCATTCCATAGCTTGATCGCCTGAGCTCTGTGGGAACAACCTCATCAAGTATGTTTCTTCTGCCGCTACCTCTATGCAAGTTGTGAAGAATTGTCTTATATGTGCCTTGGGGTCTCCTCTCCCTCTATATTTGTCAAATTTTGGCGTCACAAAGTGTGCAGGAAACGGAGGCATTGGAATGCTCTTATCAAAGGGATAAGGACATATATCTCTCATAGTGTATGTAGGTTTTGATGTACTCATGTCCTCCATCTTCTTTTGTAGATCTCTAATTTGTTGCTCCAAATTATTCTTGGGAGGAGATTGATTTCTTGTAGCATACCCCATGTTTGAAACACCCATTTGAGGAGGAGCTTGTTGCATGTATGGATGATACTGATCGTAGACATGTCCATATGGAGGTCTATATTGTTGCGGCATATATGGAGCACTTGGCATAACTTCATGTTGAGGGACCCCATATCTATTTTGTGCATATATACCATATTCAATAGGCATTTCATTTTCCATTGTGTTGCCCCCAATTTTGACATGAGGTCTCCTTGTGTCAAAATTTTGAGGATGTCCTTGAGTATCTACTTGTTTTGATTGATCCATTCCTTGAGCATGTAATTGTGCATATTTGTCTGCATAAGGCCTCCATGATGGTCTTTGAGTGTAAGTATCATACGTTTGAGCTTGTGTATGTGGGATTGCTGGTTTTTGAAGCAAAACTGATGGTGACTCAGGCATCATATTATTCGGTCCTCTATTTCCTCCACTATTTGGTCTCCTTTGATCCATGTTGGGTTGAGTTTGTTGTGAGGGTCGACTTTCCATAAGTTGAGACATGTCAAAGTCATGAGGTATTTTAACTCCACTTTGTGCCATCATGTGTAAAAAGTACTGTCGATCTCTCCTCATTATCTCTTCAACCAATCTGTTGAAATGAGGATTCATTATGGATTCTTCTATGTCTGCTGATAGTATTGAAGAGTTGTCAACATTGTCATTGTGTGTAGCATTGTTGTTTATAGTATTTGCGCTTTCCACATTTGGATTGTTTCTATAAACATTCATGTCTGGTAATGTAGTGTGCTCAGGATTGTAGAATAAATCATTGTCATACTCATAAGAACTCATGTTTACGGATTCTTGAGCTTCTTTAGCTATTCCCCTAGATTTTTGAAGGCGGGTTTCAACCATGAACTAGGTGTTTGACCAAGATGTGAGAGACTAGATGAAAAATATGAAAAGAGTATGGAAGACCAAGAGTTGTATGGAGTGTAAATGAATCTTGAGGTGTACTTGCAATGTCCAAAGTGTAAGACCAAGTATGTAAGTAGTAGAGTAGGTGTGACTTCCAAAGAGATGATTGTTTCTCTTGATGAGGTAAGCTGACTTGACCCTAAGTAAGACCAAATGAGACCCAAAGGTAAGAAACCTTGATGAGGGACCACTTAGCAAAGTGTAGTTGTATGTAGTGTGTTGAAAGAGTATAGTGAGGACAAGCAAGTGACCTTTTTGACCCAAGTTTAGACAAGTATGAATGTAAAATGAGATGTGAAGCAATGATGGACTGTATGAAACCTTAGAACAGGCTGAATGCTAGATGAAACCTGAAGAGACAACCTAGGAAGCTCAAGTATGCCAAAACTGATTTCTCTTATTTGCTGGACTGTTAAAGTTTTTAATTCCTGACACAGACGCCTCTGTATACTTCACAGACGCGATTTCCATACACAGATGCCTCTCTGTTTGACACAGATGCTGTTAAAAACACAGACGCTATTCTGCCCTTCACAGACGCGATTATATGATGCAGACGCGGTTAAAACAGACACAGACGCGTTTCTGTAAACTTAGTGCAATTTTTCCAATCTGTGAAGTTGTTTTGTTGTGACCAAATCCGACTGTTTGACTGTTTTTCGTGACAAGAGGACACAATGTTGATGACTCAATGTTTGCAAACTGTTTAGACTCCAAAAGTGTGTTGTTTGATGTAAAAAGTTTTGCATACACTTGAAGACACAAAAGACACAATGTTTTGTTGTTTTGTCTTGAATGTTTGAGTGTTTAGCATAAGACAAGCACAAATCTTAGGGTTGGCCAAGACAATAGTTGTTGATCCCACATAGGGTTTTACCCCCGAGGCTACGCTATTTAGAGCGGATACTTAGATGCTTGACCTCACTGGCTCCACCCTCGGCACTCACTTCTCAGGTCAACCAAGCATCAGTCCCCATGAAAACTCCCCATGGCGAACTTTGTATCTCTACTAAGAACCGTATGTGTGTGGGCCGCTACCAGAGGTCCGACCTCCTGCCTCAACAACTAGAAGGATTTGGGCTTCTAAAACAAAAAGGTGCTAGTAAGGGCATCCGCTCGTGTGGCCATACATGTGGCACTTTCAGCTCTGTAAATACAGAAGGCTCCCAGCCGGTAGGGGTTACGCCCTACAAATGATCAAATAAATTTGATCAAACGGGTTTATGGGGAGACATAGTGTCGGTATGAACTAATCAGCACACGTTATTCATAGTTTTCACCATGAATACATTTGATTATAGTGGTTTGGAAGAGGTGGGTTTTCCTCACTACCACTTGGGTCGTTCTCTTCTCACTAGTAGTCCTAATGACCACACGGGAAGACAGGCCCTCTAAAGATTAAACAAAAAGAGCCTATTGCTCAAGACACAAAAGACAATGATTCAATTTTAGTGCACCAATGGAAGTGTTTGCTAATCTATGAAAACAAGGCACACAACAAAATTACAAAACCCTAGCCAAGGCCCTACAACAAAATTGTTAGTAGTTTGGGTTGTTTCAAATGATAACCCCTTCCTGCAAGCACACAAGTTAGGTAAATTTTATAAAACCCAAAAAGACTTTGTGAAAAGGGGCCTTCAACAAAAACGTTTTTGCCTCCAAAGCAAGCTGCACAAACTTGGTTAGCTAGATCTGCAAGGGTTAGCCGAAAATAAACCAGATCTGAAACTCTAAGTATGAAATCCGAAAACCCGAATCAAAGAAAATTGAAAAATTTGCAAAACAGAAAGCACAGATGCAGTTATACCAGACACAGATGCGTCTTTATTACACAGACGCGGTTTTGTGATGCACAGACGTGCTCAGATAACGCAGACGCTTTTCCCGAACACAGGCGCGATAATATCAAGCACAGACGCGGTTTTAATTCACAGACGCGGTTCCAGAAACCTGCAAAAATAAAATCTGGCAAAAACACAGGCGCGATTCATGATATTGCAGATGCTTCTGAAACACAAAAACGCGATCCAAACACTCGCAGATGCGGAAAAACCTAAAATGTCGTCGAAAATTGTCCGATCTGCAACTTCAAAAATGCAAAATCTGCAACAAAAATGTTAAATGCAAAGGGACAAGAGTCCCACCGGGCGTGCCAAAATGTTTATGGTGAAAATGGATAGCAAATAACAACAATATTGAAAGGCTAAAATGAATCCAACCACTAAACCCTAGCCTAACAATGAACAAAGATCCACCATAACATATGAAGATTACCTAAGACAATGCAAATAACTCAAAATCACAAAGATTATACCATCACATGTCCAATAGGGTTTTGATCTCCATTCTTCCTATCTCCATTGATCTTGCTTGATATATTTGCTCTCAGATTTTTGTATGCACAAGAGCTCAACAAAGAACGGAATGTGGTTGCAAGTAGGATCGTAGTGTAGCCAAGTACTCCGAGATTAGTCATTAGGGTTTGACAATGAAGAAAGCATCTCCTTAAATAGAAGACACAATAAGAAATGGAGGGTTAAGATTGAGAGGTGTAAAAAGAGAGGTCGGCTAGGATTAGAGGGTAGGTAAAAGAAATACCAAAATAATGAAAGAGGTAAGTAGTGTATGAATTAAGAGATGAATGACATGTGTCATGTGTAGAAAAAGATAATGAATTAATTAAATAAATAAAGATTTATTTAATTAATAGAAGAAATAGGACAATTAAATAAATAAAATATTTATTTAATTTAGGAAAGGGATAATTTAAATAAATAAATGTATTTATTTAAATGAGAAATAAGGCTAGAAGAGGATAAATGAATTAATTAAATAAATAAAAATTTATTCAATTAATAGAAGAATTAGGCTTAGATAATTAAATAAATAAAATATTTATTTAATTAGACTGGACAATTTTGGGTGTCTACAAATTCAACATTGAATACGTGGATAGAAAATCAATAAAGGGACAAGCTATCATATATCAGTTGGTAGATGCACCCATGATAGATGATGCTCCTCTAACTTTAGAGTTTCCAAATGAATCCATCCTGACGGTATCACACACGAAGCCTTGACAATTGTACTTTGACAGCTCGTACACGCAGCATGGTGCAAGAGCTGGCATCCTCTTTAACACACCTCAAGGGGATTCCATTCCAAAATCATATCGATTGTCATTTCCTTGCACTAATAATATAGCAGAATATGAGGCATTAACAATTACATTACGAATTGCAGTTCAGTGGAAAATCCAGGAACTTCATGTTTTTGGGGACTCTCAACTTGTAATTTGTCAAGCAACCAATGACTACCAAACAAAGGATGAAAATTAATGCCTTACAAGAAAATGGTAGATGACTTCAAGCAATATTTCATAAAGATAACCTTTGAGCAAATACCAAGAGAGAAGAATCGAGTTGCCTATGCCATGGCTACTATTGCCTCGCTGATTGGCCTACCGCATAATGAAGCTCGATATGAGTTCTTGGTGGATAACCTTTTGGTTCCCTTGTATGATATCACTCCTATTGAGATGATATGTGTCGTTGGTCCTGATTCCTAGTTATACGGTTCCATTTTCACATACCTTTGTAACAACACCCTTTTTCTTGACTTGTCCAACAACCAACACTTTCATTCACCAATCTTCCCTATATGTCATTTTAGCCGATATCCTATACCGTCGAGGTCTAGATGGAACTCTTCTTAGATGTTTTGAAGGGGATGAAGCTCAAATTGTGTTACACGAAGTTCATGAAGGTATATGTGATCGACATTCTAGTGGTCCTACCTTAGCCAAGAAACTCATCAAGACTGGATATTACTAGCCCAGTATGGAAAAATATTCATATCAGTTTGTCAATAAATGTAAGCTTGATGTCAAATTCATGGGGACCTTATTCATGTGCTAGCACAAGAGCTTCAACCAATTGTGACTCCTTAGCCTTTTTGTTAGTGGGAACTCGATCTCATAGGAAAGATTCACCCTCCTTCCAATGGCGACAAATTCATTATCACTGCCACAAAGTATTTCACAAAATGGATTGAAGTCGTGCCTCTTACACAAGTCACTGGAAAACAGATTGCTACATTCATTCTTAACTATATCATTTGATAGTATGATATTCCTCTTTCCATCATCACCGATAATGGACATCCCTTCAAAAACAAAGATGTTCATGAACTTTGTGATTGCTTCCATATTACCCATCGCTTCTCCACTCCCTATTACCCCCAAGGTAATGGTCAAGCTAAGGCGTCTAATAAAACCATTCTTAAATTCCTCAAAAAGACAGTCGATGGCGTTGGTCGAAACTGGCATATCCCACTTAATCCCACACTTAGGGCTTATCACAAAAGTGTTCACACACCTATAGGAGCCACACCTTATTCACATGTCTATGGCCTCAAAGATATCCTACCTATTGAGGTTGATTTACCATATTTATGATTATCTTTGCACAACATTATCAGTGATGAAGACTACAAGGTCTCTCGCTTACAATAACTATAACTATTGGATGAATGAAGACAAACTGCTTTTAATCACCTCAAGGCTTATCAACAATGAATGAGTTGCAGTTACAATGTCTATTTGAGGTAGGTGACTTAGTTCTCAAGGAAAATCCCAAAAATCAGCAAGACAAAGAGAAGAAGGGAAAGTTTGAGCCGAATTGGCTTGGTCCTTACATCATCACAACATATCATCTTTCAACCCTAGATGGCGAACCTTTGGAAGATCCTATCAATAGAATGCACCTTCACAGGTTTTACACGTAGCTCTTCAGAATATCCTAATTTTAAAAATACAAAAAAATATAAAAATATAAAAAATATAAAAAAACAAACATAAAAATAAAAAAAATCATTACTTGGTGAAAACCTGGCAAACAGGTGCCTTGTGACACAAAAAAATTGAAAAATCAAAAAAAGTAAAAAGAAATAAATTCCTCCAATGGTGAAAACCATTTTGGTGGCACCCTGGGCAAGTACCATGGTGAAAATCGGGTTATTGGCACCATGTGTAGAGACATTGCTCCTCCCTCCTTCGGGATTCACTTTCATCCTTTCACTTTTGCACACACTCATAGCCTATCCATTCATAATAAACTTACCCATTCCCATCATGGCTTGTTATTGATCTACCTAAGATTGGTTAACCATTCATAATAATCCTTCCTTTTCACCCCTTTCCATCCATAATAAATCAGCTCCTATCTGTGGCTAAGGAAAATCCTAAGTCTAGTGATGAGTGTGGAACTAAGAGCATCACATGTTTCAAGGAGTATAGTTTCTCCCAGTTTTCTTTAGTCTATCTGTGCACAATCCAAAATAAAGCATCACTTGCATCATAGACCCGTAATAAAGTTTCGTATTCTCTGCATATCAGTTTCATGGATTTAGTCAGTTTCATATGACACACAAGCAACAATGGGCTTCAACAAATTAAATCTTTCAATAGACTCAGACAACATTATGGTTCAGTGCTATCTATCCTTTTGTGAAAGTAAACATTGTGACCACAATCAAATAGACTTATACAAGTGACAAGAGACACTAAACTTGAGGACTACAGTGGATGTTGGTGTCGAGTCTTGATTTTCTTTTGATTTTATCTTTTGGTGACATGTCTTTTAGCTTTTCTGGGATGTCTTTGACTAGAGATTTTATCTCTAGAATGTCTTTGACTAGAAAGGCAAGGATGGGGTATTGTCACCTATTTTTTTCTTTGTTGTCTGTGACTTGTCTCTTAGTAATGCTATGACTTGTCCAAGGGTATGAGGAAACTATGAGTCTAGTATTAACTGGCGCATTCCTTGTTTGTGACTATCTGATCTCCATGCAAACAAGTATAATGACTTTCTGGGTCGAACATATATCTCGATTGTCATAACCTATTTGCTATAATCAAGCTCAATGATGATAATAGCACAAGAATCTCTTTCACTTCCATATCTTCTACCTTCCATCCCCCTTTCTTGATTGACCTTCATCATTCCTCACATGACTGAGTATAATGACACGCCAAAAATATTTGCATTTCATGTAGTTTGCACCTGCATTACCACATATTAGCATTTCATACATACATATAGATATCACAATTGCACCATATCCTGCATACAACACATGTTAGCACATTTTACATTCTCATCATGTAAATAGTTATTTGCATTATCATATTCATTTGCATTTCATACATTCACATTTGCATCATGCCTGACATATAAAAACATAAAAGAACAAAAATATTGTATTTCATCATGTAGATATTTGCATCCATATCATAAGCATTCATACATCATAGAATCATAAATTGCATCATCACATAGAAGCAACACCACATAGGTACACATGCATATAGTTGTCACAAGGATTAATCATCTCATATATATATATATATCAAAAATCATGTGTCATGATACAATGATGTCAAAATACATATGGCGACAATCACCCAAAGGTGTCTACATCATCATACAAAAATGGTACAAAACTGATACATAGGGAGCCCTCTAAGGCTATGATGAACTCCCTCCCTCATAGTCAACTAGCCTTGATGGATTCTGAGCCCAAGAAGTCCCCACCCTAGGATCATCTCTTCTGCCCCCCCTATCTGGTGGTGGTGGACCCATGACCCCACCACTAGATGCTTGTCTCATGTCTCTCCCTCTAGTGGTCGCCATAGTCTGTGATGGTCTCTGGAAGCTCCTAGCCCACTGATCTAGTGGCACCACTCCATAGTATAGGTCTCTCCAATAATCTATCTCCTCCCCTACCTGCAAAACATAGGCGTATTCAGCTCCTGTGTCCTCTGTTGCCTTCCTGTCTGCCCTCAGTGTTGTCTCAACCTCTGTGTAGTGTTGAATAACTAGATCTCTCTCCCACTCAGTGTTCCTCAGTTGTCTCCTGAGCCTAGCCCCATACCTCTTTAGATCTTGGATCTCATCTTCTTGTCCTTGGTATATCTCCCTCAAGGATAGTAGCTCATCCTCCTCCTCTACTCCCTCCTACCCCTGCCCCTATGGCTATCCCTGTCCCTATCATTGTCCTTGTCCATGTACCTGTCTAGGAACTTGTGTTGCTGGCACCTATAAAGGCATTCCACCTCTACCCCTAACTACATGCACCTATCTCTCCTCTCTACCCTCTCTCCTCTGCACTACCTTCCTCTCTTCCACTGCCCCTCGCCTTCGCCATCAGCCTCTGCCTCCACCATCCCACTCTATCGGCTCCCCTAGATCCGTCAGCCATGGAAATAGATGCTCTGCCCAATATGCATTGTACTTCACATCCATCCTTGCATCCTCCACATCTACCCAAATATACCAAGGCATGGGAACCATCTCCTGCATCTATGTCACTGCCTGATCATAAGACAATAATGGACCTAAATGAGCCTGATCCCTCACTATCCGCACATACATCCCTAAACCCCATGGCATCCACTGTATCCTGCCAAACTGCCTACATACTTTGTCTATCAACTACCACTCAATTACATATGGTGTCCTCCCAATCAAATACCTACTCCTGAACACATATGGAAACTCCATTGTGTCACCCTCCCACTCCTCACAATCTCGATAAGGCCTCCATACCACATTGTCTATCTCATCAATCACTCGATGCGAATACTCTAGCCTCCCAATCTGTGGCTAGGAAGTAAGCATATCATAAAAATGTACATAACTACGCCCATGTCCCCTACCTCTAAAGTGTATCTGTCGTGTAATCGAAAGATGCTCATATGCCCATACCTGCAACAATGTCACTCCGCACCCCAATCCTGCTAATCCATGATATACAAACTAATGCAGCTCATAATACAAGTGTGTCAGCAGACATGACCCCCATGAAAACTTGGTGCGCTCAATCACTAATGTCTCCAGAGTCCTCCCCAATCCCACAACCAACTCTTATGTCGCCCTATCTGGACAAAGGAACCCACTGATAACTCCTGCCAACACCGTTGGTAGTGCCAATCCTGTAGCTGTCATAGTATCCCAAGCCACATGTCCTACCCTCATCTCTAGTCCTGGATCCTAAAACACTCATCTTAGTGCATCCCTATCTCCCTCTCGATCATAAGGAACTAACTCCCCAATGATTGATATCCTCAGTATCCTGTATACATCCTCTAACATGACTATCATCTCACCCATCGGCAAATGAAAAGTGCATGTCTTTGAGTGCCATCTCTCAGCTAATGCAGTCAACAACCCCATGTTCACCCAAAACTCAAGCATATACATAATGTATCACAAGCCCATGGCCTCAACTGCTTCTCTATCCTCTAATGTCATCTCTACTCGTAACCCTTGAGTCGAAGGGAATCTCTCTCATGACTCTAGCATAGGTAGGTCCTCCTGCACTCAAGCAAATCAACTGTGTCAATCCTAGTGGTACTCCTTATTCATCACAAAGTGTTGCTCTTTTATCCTAGTGCTTATATCTATCATATGGCTCTCAATCCTAGTAGTACTCCATGTTCATCAAAAAGTGTTGTTCTTTTATCCTAGTGCTTATATTTATCATATGGAACTCTATCCTAGTGGTACTCCCTGTTCATCACAAAGTGTTGTTTTTTTATCCTAGTGCTTATTTTTATCATATGGTACTCAATCCTAGTAGTACTCCCTATTCATCACAAAGTGTTACTTTTATCTTATCTTCTAGGGAACCTACTTGAGTGTATCCTCTTGAGTAGCTTATCCAATTGACAATGTATGTTCTATCACAAAATTGTCAATTTTAGCCTAATCCAATTGGCAACATATGGTCTATCACAGAACTGCCAATTTCTTTGGTACTCCATCATAATCACAAAGTGCCTCACTATTTCCTATCCTATGGCCTCTGCTTGAGTGTATCCTCTTGAGTAGTTTCCTGATTGGCAACGTATGTTTTATCACATAATTGTCAATCCTAGCCCTATTTGTTATCCTTGTCTTCCCTAGAAGACCTGTTTGAGTGTATCCTCTCAGCATCTTATCCAATCGATAGTATATGTTTATCGCAAAACTATCGATTTGACCTTGAAGATATAAATGTGCATTCATGGCACAAACATTCTTACATACTTCACAGAGGTTTCTACATTTCATAGACGCGCCTGGATTACACAGACGTGTCTCTATTCTACATGGACAAGCCTGCCCTGCACAGATGTGCCTGCATTTCACAAACGCGCACACATTTGACATAGACACTTTTCTAATCATAGATGTGGTTACGCTCAACACAGATGCGCCTGGCACCAACACAGATGTGCCTTCCCATCTTTTGACCCGCTTGACATCTATTTTTAGACCTACCTAACATGCATTTATGACAACACCTAATGCAACAAGGTACAAGGAGGTTTTGTGGTACTCACTAGCTCTTTCGCATCTGCTAGCCTCTGATATCGACAAACGCGATCGAATGTGTGCACCAATGCCATTGTTGCTAACTGTCGGCTACTCTTTTCTCTATCTACACTCTGATCTCTTAGGTGTGTGGATGACAATGAGGATTTTTTCCCTCGTAGTCTATCTTATAGACTACCCTAGCTCTAGTCTCCTGAGTCAGTCTTCTTTATCCCGTGACTCTGTCACTCTAGCCTATCTTGTCAGTCCTTCCTAGTCTTTCTTTCTTATTGAGAGATTATCTGCAATCTTTTCAAACATTTTCATCCAATCTCTCGAGGGGACATATCATTCCCGTCTTGGGGCAACTTTGTATTAGTTCATCTTATCTTCTTTGAAACAACGCAACAAGCTACATTCTCTCAAAGAAGGGCAAAATGTAGACACCTAAAATTTTCCTATCCAATTAAATAAATATTTTATTTATTTAATTATTTAAGCCTAATTCTTCTATTAATTAAATGAATCTTTATTTATTTAATTCATTCATTTATCCTCTTCTAAGCCTTTTCTCATTTAAATAAATACTTTTATTTATTTAAATTGTCCTTTTCTTAAATTAAATAAATACTTTTATTTATTTAATTGATCCCACTTCCTCTATTAATTAAATAAATCTTTTTTTATTTAATTAATTCATTATCCTTTTCTACCCATGGCACATAGCATTCATCTCTTAATTCCTACACTACCTACCCTCTTATTATTTTCTCTACCTATCCCTTTAATCCTAGCCGACCATCTATCTTTTACACCTCTTAATCTTATCCCTCCATTTCCTAAAGTGTCTTCTATATAGGGAGATGTTTCCTTCATTATCAATCATCCCAAGCATTCTAGCATTCAAACTTTCATATGCAATCAAGTCTTTTTTCGATCAAGCTATCAACCACATTTCCGTTCTTTGTTGAGCTCTTGTGCACACATAAAATCTGAGAGCAAATATATCAAGCAAGATCAATGGAGATAGGAATAATGGAGATTCAAACCCTATTGGACATGTGATGGTATAATCTTTGTGATTTTGTTGATTTTCATTATCTTCGGTAATCTTCATATTTTATGGTGGATTTTTTTGTTGTTAGGATAGGGTTTTGTGGTTGAATTCATTTAGTCTTTCAATATTGTTGTTTCCTTTTTTACCATAAATATTTTGGCACGCCCAGTGGGACTCTTGTCCCTTTTGCATTTAACATCTTTTGTTGCAGATTTTGTGTTTTTGAAGTTGCAGGTCTGTCATTTTTCGACAACATTTCGATATTTTTGTATCTGTGCATTCTGGAACCGCATTTTTGTTTTTCTGTTGCATATGTGATCTCTGAAATCGCGTTTGTGTCACCGACAATATTTTACATTTTTCTTGATTGTAGAGCCACGTATGTGTTTTCGAATCGCGTTTGTGATTATTTTAACCACGTCTATGTTGCGGAGTTGAACCGCGTCTGTGGGGTTTAAAGGCACGTCTATATTGTCGAATCGCATCTGTGTGGAATCTTATCGCATCTGTGTTTGGTTCTTGCAATTTTTGGTTTGGTTTCAGTTTTTAGGGTTTTATTTCATCATTTTGATTTCAAATCTAGTTTATTCGCGCTAATATCTTGTGATCTAGCTAACAAATTGGTGCAGCTTGTCTTTGAAGCGAATTGCATTGTCGAAGGAGGCCCCTTTTTCACAAAGTCTTTTGGATCTAAAATTTACCTAACTTGTGTGCTTGCATGAGGGGTATTATTGCAAAACTACTAAAAAATCTTTGTTGCGGGATCTTGGCAAGGGTTTTCTTTTGATTTTCATTGTGTGCCTTGTTTTCATAGATTAGCAAACACTTCAATTGGTGCACTAAAATTGAACCAGTGTCTTTTGTGTCTTGGGCAGTAGGCTCTTTGTGTTTAATCTTTAGAGGGCCTACCTCTCCATGTAGTCATTAGGACTACTAGTGAGAAGGGAACGACCCAAGTGGTAGCGAGGAAAACCCATATCTTCCAAACCACTATAAATAACTGTATCCATGGTGAAATCCATGCTTAACGTGTGTTGATTAGTTCATACCGAGACTATGTCTCCCCATAAACCCGTTTGATCAAATTTATTTGATCAGTAGTAGGGAGTAACCACTACCGACTGTGAGCCTTCTGTATTTACAGAGCTCAAAGTGTCAAATATATGACCACTCTTAAAAAGGGATTTCTACCTCTATAGGCAAGACTTCTTCAGCCCAAGATACCAAAGTAAAAGGTGTAGCTCCTGTAGGTGTTTTGATGCTTGTTTGATAAGCCCACAATGCTGGATTGAGCTGCAGATGCCAATCATTTCCAAATTTGTTGATTGTTCTCTGTAAGATAGTTAGCAAATTTTTATTAGATGCCTCAGCCTGGCCATTACCTTGAGGGTAATATATAGAAGACCAATGTTGTTTGATTTTGAAATTTTCACAAAGCTCATCTAGATCTTTATTTTCAAACTATCCTCCATTTTCAGTTACAATCAAAGAAGGTATGCCATACCTATAGATGATATAGTTAAGGATAAACATAACTACCTATTTGTTGGTTGATTTGATTAACGAAACTGCTTCAACCCATTTAGTGAAGTATTCAGTAGCAGTTATGATAAACTTGTGTTCATTAGAGGATGTAGGATAGATTTGGCCGATGAGATCAAACACCCATTGCTAAAAAGGCCAATGTGTGATAAAAGGTATTAGCTCTTTGACTAGAGCATGTATGAGATGCCCATGTAGTTGACATTTCTCACAAGTTTTAGCAAACTTTATAACATCTTTTTCTATATCTGGCCAATACTAGCCAGCCCTTAGTAGTTTTTGAGCTAAAGGTAGACCGTTTGAGTGAGATCCACAAATACCTTCATGGACTTTAGATAATGCATGTTGGGACTCTTTAGGTCGTAGACACCAAAGAAAAGTACTATCCAAACCTCACTTATACAAATCATTAGCTATGATGACACACCGTGAAGTGTTTCGGATTAGGTTTCTTTTTTCATTATGGGTAAGGTTATCAGGAATAATTTGGTCACATAAGTAAGAGTAGATATGACTATAGTGAGATGAGTCATGTCCAATAATAGAACAAACCATCTGAGACCCAGGAGAATCATAAGCAAGATAATGAAGCTCTTCCACCAGGAATTCATAGTGATACTAAAATTATTGTAGTTGTGGTATAGATGCTAATGTAGCCATAACATCTGCTGCTTTATTATCTGATCTGGGAATCTCCTAAAATGATACAAAAGTAAAATATTTCTTAAAGTCATCAACCATTCTTTTATAGGGAATCATTTTTTCATCTTGAGTTTGATATATATCAATGATGATTAGCTAAGAGTCACCATAGATGTGTAACTCAACAACCTTCCATTCAATAGCTAGCTTGATTCCATTTACCAAGGCTTCATAATCTGCAATATTGTCTATACAAGGAAAGAGGATCTTGTAAGCCTTTGGGATTGAATATCTTTAAGGAGTGATAAAAAAATTCCAGCACCACAACCTTGTTGAGTAAAAGACCCATCAAAGAACATTTTCCAGGATCGCTGAGTAAGGTGCATGATGGATTCGTCTAGAAATTCTATGTGCAAATGTTGTTTGTTTTCAAATAGAGCATCAACAAGTTGATCTGCAATGACCTATCCTTTGATAGCTTTGTGTTCTATATATTCAATATCAAATTCTGTAAGAATCACACCCACTTAGCCAATCTCCCTGTAAGCGTTTCTTTGCTGAGAAGATATTTGAGTGGATCTATCTTAGCCACTAGTTTGATAGAATGTGCTAGCATTTAATCTCTTAATTTTTGTGATGCGAAGACCAATGCCAAACAATATTTATCAATAATAGTGCAGTTCATCCCATAGGAAACTAGTGTCTGGCTGATATAATATATAGCCCTTTCCTTTTTATTCTCATTTAGTTGAGCCAAATGTGCCCCCAGTGATGTATCAATAGCTGATATATAGAGTATCAAGGGTTTGTTTTGAATCGGTGGCATTAAGATAGGTGGATTAGAAAGATATTCCTTGATTTTCTTTAGATGTTGTTCATAGTCTTCATCCTAAGTGTAGGCAACTCCTTTCCATAAAGCTTTTGTGAATAGCTGAGCTTTGTCTACAAGCTGAGAGATGAAACATCTTATGGATTGGAGTCACCCTTGTAGAGTCCTCATTTGACTGACATTCTTCGGAGGTGGCATGTCCATGATAGCCTTAACTTTTTCTGGGTCTACTTCAACTCCTTACACTAAAGCAACGTATCCTAGGAGCTTGCCAGATGTGACTCCAAATGCACATTTCTTGGGATTTAATCTGAGTTTGAATTTTTCCATCCTGTTTAAGATCTTATTTTAGAGTGATCAGAGTGAGAAGATGAAGCCTCTGACTCTTCATCAAGTGGCTTAGTGAAAGCATGTATAGTATTCATATCTACATCTTTGATGTTGCAAGTTCCTTCATGATTTGGTTCAATGATCACTTGTAGTTGACATAACCTTGATGACTCTATTAGCCTCTATCATCTTTCCCATTTAGCTTCCTCTAGACTAATGATCGGCCCTACTTCTGTAGCCTCCAATTCTTCATTTGTAGTCCCATACCTGATTTACTCTATCTCATTAGAGGGAGATATAGTAGGTGAATAATTTTCTTGGGCCCTTCCTTCTTTCAGTTGTTGTTCATAATCTTCTTGTCTTTTTAGTTTGATTTCCTCTATTTCCTTTTGTAGCTTCAAGCATATTATCTCTTGTGCTTCATCTATGATATCATTAGGTTCTTCAGGAGTTTCTTCCATAGATGTATCTGATAGAGGCTCTGGACCCCATTCATACTCATTCAAGTCAGTTTCTGAATCCTCTACTTGCATTCTTCCCGTATATGTGACAAGAATATTTAGTGGTGCAAACAGGTTTTTGATTCCTTCCACTTCTTCTCTTATGTCTTTTGGAATATCCACTCCTTATAGTGTTACTGTTGATACAATCAGAACTTGATTATAAGATGCTTATTCTCTCTTGATTGCTAGTTCATCTTGTTCTGTTTCATACTTGTCCTGAATTTGCTGAGTATTTACTTCTTGTGATGTTGGAGGTAGTTTCTTTTTCCTCCACTTAGCCTATTGATAAGAAGTATGTTTTTTATTCGATGACTCTTGTAGACGGTATCAGACTCCTATTTTATCATTTGTAGACTTAGTTTGTAACTTGATAGGTTTAGTGATTCCATCTTGGCACTTTCCCAATGGACTGATACCTAAATATCTAATGCGTTTAATCATCTTATAGCTTGGACCATATTGGGCAGGGGAAATATCACTGTGTTGCCCTTCTCTATTTTCACTCTCTTCTTTGAAAATCCATTTGAGGACTACTGCCTCTTCTATTTCATCTACAAGGGAAGTAGAGGACTATACAAAAATACCATCATAGATGAAGTTTGTATTTGAAGCTTGTGGCTTCATAGTCTCTGACAGTTTTCCAGATTGTCTTGGTGATGGTGGAAGAGACATCAATGAGAGTATAGGTTCGATCTTGTATCCATCCATACCAATACCTATGATTTTCAATTTTTGTTCTAAGTCTTTCATCAAAGTTTCTAAACTTTCAGCTACAGAGGCTGCTCTGTTATGAGGAACAAGGGTATCAACACCTTGTTTTAAAGCATTATAGGTGTAGGTTGTATCCGTAGGAACACTCACTTCAAACCCATTGTAGGGAAATTTTAAATATTGATGATAAGTAGATGGCACTGCTTGCATCTTGTGAATCCATGGTCTACCCAACGAGATGTTGTAGGAGAGAGGAAGATCAAGCACCTAACAAATAACATCTCGTTCTGCAGGTCCCACCCTGATCGACAATAGTACCAGACCCTTAGATGTTCTTTCTTATTCATCATAAGCTTTGATTGTTATTTTCTTTGTTGGATCAATGACATTATTAGGAAATCCCAACTGTGTTATTAAATTGTAGGTACAAATATTCAACCTGATGCCTCCATCTATCAAAACATGCTTGACTCGGTGCTTATGGATCTTAGCTTCAATATGCAATGGCTGGTTATGCGGATGACTTAGTGAATTATCATCTTCAAAAAAAAAGATAGGTACTGTGGTGAATTCAGGTGACCCACCATAGATTGAAACCAACCCACATCTAAGTCTTGAGGGATGTTAGTGGTGAGAAAATATTTGTCTAGAATCTCTCTATGAGCAGAAGAGATTTGAAGTAGTACGAGAATGGAGATTTAGGCGGTGGTTCGCTTTAAATGTTCAACAATGCTATAACCAGAAGATGATGATGAAGCCAGTTGTTTAGATTTATTTGTGATTGTATCTGGCTGTTTGTTTGAAGTAGATGGTAGATTTGATGTTGTTAACAAATTTGATGATGTTTGATCTGGAGAGGGAGAGATAACTCCTTTGAGAGTAACCTTCTTTTGAGCACGGGTCACAACATTTGCAGTTTGCATTTTATTTTGTTTATCTTTAACTATGATCACGTTGCAATATTCAGATTGGAAAGATTCAATCATGTTGATCACATTGTCATTGTTGGCATAGGTGTAATTGAATTTGGCACCTCCCTTGGATTTTGAGGAATCACCTTGTTCATAAGTAGGTAAAGGATCTTTGAAGGCTTTGTGATCAACATTATTCATATGGTTTCCAACAACAATTTTTCCAGCATCTATGAGGTCTTGAATCTCATGTTTGAGTTTCATGCAATTATTTGTTGTATGACCCTTGTTCTGATGATATTCATAGTACTCGTTTTCCCTCCACCATTTAGGTTTGACCTCAAGATCATATGGTTTAGAGTTATCTGGAAATGTGATCAATTCGTTTGCCAATAGAGTTTTAAAAGCTGACTTATAAGATTCACCCAGAGGAGTAAAATCATGCTTAGGTTTTGAAACCCAAGGCTTCTCTTTAAACCACTCTTTTGATTTCTTAGGCGGGTTTTCTCTAGCACTTTTAGCTGCTTTGAGGGCTTGTGTTCCACTAGTCAAGTTGAATACTATAGGTTTTGATTTTGGTTTGACATTATCAACCACTCCATCATTAACAACATTTATGTTATTATCTCTGTCATACTTCCAGTATTTGTTCTTTTCTTTGGAACTAGAGCCTTGATATGTTTCTTTATAAAGTGATATATCTCCTTTCCTTACAAGCACATCTTCCATCTTGAGAGCACTATCTACCATTTTGTTGAATGAAGGGTATACTTGCATTTGGATACTATAACTCAACTCATGAATTAGATTATTGACAAAGATGCCTATTTTCTCAAAATCGGGTTGTGAATACCTAGAGAACCTCTTTCTCCAATACTGAATAAAAGTAAGAAAAGGTTCTATTTTCTATTTAGTATTACAAAGCTCGATCATTGTGACTGGATGGCGAATGTTATAGGAGTATTTTTGTAGAAACAATTTAACCACTTCTTCAAAATATTTAATTCCTATAGGTAGGCTTGAGAACCATTCCATGGATTGTCCTCCTAAACTTCTTGGAAAGAGGTGCATGAGATAAGTATGTTCGTGCATGAAATCCATACATAGGGCACAAAATTCTCAAACATGGTCTTGGGGGTTTGAGTTGCCATCATATTTATCAAACTTAGGAATTTTTGTTCTAGAAGGAAACAAAGGCATATAAAGACTCTTGTCGATTGGAAAAGGACAAATCGTATCCAAGGAATATTTCATAAGAGATTTGTCTTTGTCTTTCATCTCCTTAACCTCAAGTTGTAGTTCTTGAAGTTGTTTTGTCATCAATGCTAGTGGATTATCGTCTTCTTTAGTGATAAGACTTTCAACATTGTGATCAGGGGGGATTTTAGGTCCTTGTTTGGCAAATTCTAGAAAGTGTTCTTCTTTTTCTCGAGCCATGATAATCTTCATCATCTTTCTGGAGTTTTTGTCTTTTTGACATTTTGCTACTGTTTCTTCTCTAGGTTCGGAAACTTCAGAATTGCTGGAAGAGGAATCACTATCATTAGCCTAGATACTAATGTCATCATGAGCTTTACGTTTATCAGTCTCTTTTTCTTGTCTTCCTTGAGACATATTGGAAGATAAGGATTGATCCAAAAATGGTTTGTTTGAAGATGAAGGTCTGTCTGAGTATCGTTGTTCAAATATTCATAAAAAAATGGTTGCTCTTGGTAAAAAGGATTGGTTTGCAATGTTACTGTCTCTTCCTTTTTCTTGTTCTTGTTCTTAGAAGAGCTCTTGGTTTGAACATGCATTTACAACCAACTTGATCGAGAGTCAGATGTGATGCATATGTCAAGATTAAATCAAAGCTAGTTACACATTTTAATATAGTGATTGAGAGAGGTGACTAAGACCTAGTTTGGTTTCAGGAATGATCTATCCTGTATAAGACGTGATCTAAGCAACCTAGGTTGATTTTGATAAGCGATTGATAAGAGATTTGATAAGTTTGATAATTGATTGATTTGAACTCGCTGGAGATAATCAACAAAGTTGTGCAACACAATGACATAGGTGCACTATCGAGGTTGTTTATGCTCAAGATTACGATGACCAGATTTACGCTCACTTCAGACTAATTAGGAAAGTATGACAGTTCTGGAAAAGTACACAAATAGACAAGTTCTAGATTGACAAAATCAGAGATTCGTATGATAGAAGATACTAACTCAAATGACAATTTTACAAGTTCCAAATGACACAGACAGTTTCTTGTACAAGTTGTTTCCTATAATCGAACGACAGTTTAATGTTTACCAGATGACAACTTGTTGCAGACCAGAATCACTCGTATGATAGAGTTTATAAGCTCGGATGACAATCCTCAGAGACTAGAATGATAGTTTAAATAAGCTAGAATGATAAACTAGAAGACCCAAACAACAATGTATTCAACTCATATGATGAATTAGGAAGCTTGTACGACTATTGTGCTCAGAGACAAATTTTTGACAAGGAGACTAAGTTTTTTGACCATTGAATTTTGATTTTTTTGGTGTTTTTGAGTTTTTCTAGTTTTTTTTAGATTTTTTAGTTTTTTCAATTTTATAGTTTTATCTTCGGACAAAAAACATAGCAAACACATGAGATCCAAAGTGACATCAAACACAACACGCTAATTCTAAGGAAATTGGCTGAGAGAGAAAACCTTTGCTTGCAAACTCAGGTACACACCCAATAGCTAATCAAAATATGGCTGTTGAGTCTCACACAATGGATTCTCAACACCGTATTAGCTAACTCCAAATGCTAATGGGGGCACAAAATGGCAAGTATCTTGGAGAGTTACTATCTCTCTTGCACAAAGATTATCCCCCTTTTGGAGCTGAATTGAGTAGCTGCTATTTTTAAGTTCCTAGTAAGGATTTTCGTTCGAAATTACCCCTTGAAGTCATGCAAGCATGATTGAGGCCTATAGCCTGACAAGGTACCGAAAAAGGTTGTAGTCACACAAGCGTGATTGAGATTGCAAGGCCCTACAAAATGCTCGATATGAGAGATCTCAGAAAAGAAAACTCAAATAATCTCGTCCCCCGAGACTTTAATCCCAAAAGGCCTAATTATTATAGTGAGTTGGAATGCTTGGGTTTAGTTGTACTCACTTGGGTCTTTCTCATAGGGTGATTACTTTTTCCCACTATGATAGACACTCTAAAAGGTGCACAAATCTCAAAATTAGAAAAAGCTTCAAGGGTCTGGGTTTCTGATTGTCTGTGCAGACAAGAGCATACTCTCCTACCTCTTAGATTTTTCTTAAAACACAAAAGACAGATTTGTTCATTAACCAAAAAGTAATTTAAGTGCCTAAAAATGAATTAAAGAATTACATGATATTTGGTTGATTCTTGTTAGGTAACCTATAAAACCAACGCATCAATAGTCATGTTGTTTTTCGATTCTTTTACATGCTTGAGTTTGATTGGATAAATTCTTTGACAAGCCTTTTGTAGAAAATGAGTTAGGTTGTGAAAATATCAAGCAGAAAGAAGACAATTCAGGATTAGCGCCAATGAAATTCAAAGCTAAGTAAAGAAAACCCTAAAAAGATATTGTTTATAGAATGAGAAACTCAGAAATTCGTACGACAATTCCCATAGGCCAGAATGAGTATTCTCACCAGACCGAATGAGTAAAACCCAAAAGAAGATGACAAAATAGGAACTCATACAATGATTCCCACAGAGCTAAATGAGTATTCTCAGAACTCGTCTTGTAATGCATAAAAGCTCGTACAACCTTTTGCAAAGGTTGTACAGATAAAAACCTGAAAAATAAAATAAGGATTTTGCAAGGCCAAAAATGAAATTCTTGAGCCCCACAGTGGGCACCAAAAATGTGTGTGTGAAAAGTGGATTTGTATCTGTATCTGTATTTGAATGCACAACACTTCAATTAAGTCATTAGATGCATGGTTAGTAAATCAATAATCAACAATGAACAATAAACCATTACAAAGTGAACTATTGCCTTCTAGTAGATGTGAGTTTAGTTTTGCTCTCAGATTTCCATATGCAACACCAGTGATTAGATGACACCTAAACGAAGGATTTAATCTATATGAGAAAGAAATTGAGCTAAATGGATGCAAGATTAAGCTAGATATGCATGATTAATCTAACATGATTTAAGCAATATTAAGCTAGATGATTTAGCAAATATGCAATAACTAATATGTAATATCTCAATGCACAAATCTCAATAAGCCTAGAACAAAAACAACATAATAACAATAATCTCCAGGTACTTTTTTTATGAGAGATGAGGGCCTGAATTTATAGAAAATCCAGAGAGAGACCAACAGTCAAGATCGATGAACGATGAGCGACAGAGATCCAAGAGGAAGCACAATCTAGGTGAATTGACGCGATTGGTTGCTTTTCTCAACTTTAAAGAAAATTGAACTAATTTTAAGATAAAATTAGAAAAACTGATGTATTTCATACCTTTATATTTTGATATTCAGTTTTGATTTTTAATTGATTTAATTGATTTAATTGCTTTTCTAAGATTTTTCAATTTAATTCCATTTTGATTTCTTTTCTCAATTTTAAATTCTTTTTTCAAATTAATTCCTTATTTACAAATTAATTCTTTTTATATGTTTTAATGGCAAATTGATTTATTAATTAAATATGCTAGGATATTTAATTGAATAAATAGGATAATTGATTAGAATTATTTACTTGGAATGATTAATTAATTAAATGATTATTTATTAATATTGATTGATTTATTTGCCACGTGACATTGATGACTAAGAATTAATTAATTAGGTGCTCATGATTGATTTAATTTGCCTTTGGTTAGGACCTTGGTGATGTAGTCAAGGTTAGGGGCCCATGATTTAGGTGACCATTTTTAGGGTATTACAAAAGGTTATAACTTAATAATATGACCGCTTTTAATGAGGAATTAGACCCTCAATGGGTCAAACCTCTTAGGAGAAGATATGTTTTAATAAAAAGAAACATTTTAACATGTTTTATGATGCTAAAAGTACAACCCTAACCCCAAATTTGAATTAGGGTTTGAGGCATGTTAAAAAAGTGATAGAGGCAGTCTTTTTTGCATACGAAGAGATTGTTATTTTACATCAAATTGCAAGTTCGAGCTCAAGAAGGGTTTCTACAGCAGATTTGGCCTTCTAGGAACAAAAAATCTTGGGAGAAGTGAAAGCTGTACATAGCCTCAGTCCTCAAGAAGGCAAGAGCATCATATTTTCAGTTTGTTATTTGTTGGATATCGATTTGTTGAGGAATAAATTACAGATCAGTCAGTTGTAAGGACAAAAAATTACCATCAAATTGCAGATCAAGAGTTTACATCAGCACTGTAGTCATCCTTTGACCCAACCGTACCATATTCTTATTGGCAGTACCATTTGGAGCAACAACTAGGGTTATATCAACATTTAAAATTAGATCTGCTTTGCATGTATGCATTTTCATGTCATTGGTTGTACAAGTAAACTCGCTTCCTTTTGGCTTGGAACTCCAAGTGTGAAATTCCTGTTATTCAATATTCTAATATTTAGATCTGAAAAATTATTTGAAGCTATCAATAAAATCAGAGTTCTAAATTTTAGATCAGTCCATACTAATTTGTAAATTATGCTCAGAAAGTGTTGTTCTTATGCATGTCATGAATTTTAAACCCTTTGCATTGATATTTGGTATCACACTCCTAAGCAAAAACCAAAAATCCAAAATTGCAAACTTTCAAAAAACTCAAAAACTCAGTGAAAATAAAAAAATCATAATTGTAAGAGGGTAAAGTTAGAATTCTCAGTGAACAACTAGCTGGGGATCTTTCAATTCCTTGTAAGGGTTTTTGTCCTCACAAGGCCACAATATGAACAAGTTCATCAACAAGAGAAAAATCCAAGATATCAAATCTTAGCATAACCAAATGAGCTCCAAAACTCTCTTCTAAATCACCTCTAAAACCCATGCCTAGCTTGGGATACTTTTTAATTTAATTTAAAATCATTGTCTCTCGAAAAGTGGGCATACAAACCCATAAAGTCAATTTATTTAATATTTAGCACTTGATCCCTTCTAATTTTAACTTTGGGTGCCATATATTCAATTATCAAATAAATGTAATAAATTAATTATTTAATATAACTATAATTTATCATTATTTAAATTAAATGCATTGGACTATAGGGTAAGTGCACAAAGATAGGGGACCAAAAAGATGCCAAAAATGTTTTTGGCCCCATCAAGCGTGTGCACCCTATTTGGTGTGCGCCAAATAGGTTTGGCATGTCGAACCTAAGGTTTGGTCACTCCAAATAAGGCGAGCACCAAATTTGGCATGTGCCATATGGTGTTGCATTTTGACAAGTGCATTTTCATTTTGAGAAGCACAATTTGTCTTTCTCTTTCACTCTTTGTCTCAGAATATATACATAAAATATAAAAATACTTTAAGTTATATTTTATGTATATATTGGTAGGATGTTTGAGAGTAGTTTCAGATCTCTAGGAGTTATGATGCAAATTCTAGTATTTAGAGTATTCATATAAATTTTAGACAGTCAAATTTTATTAATCAACATGCTCGTATCATCATTCTCTCTCTGGTCTCTCCCTCTCCTTGCATTCCCCCTCTCTCTCTTCCTCAACCCCTACCTCTCTCTCTCTCTCTCTCTCTCTCTCTCTCTCTCAAGTTTCTCCCTCTCTTTCCCTCTCTCCCTCCCTCTCTTGCACTTGGGCTTTTTCTCCCTCTAGTCTCTCCCTCAACCCCCACCTTCTACCCTTTCTCTCTTTCTCCCCCCCTCTCTCTCTCTCTCTCCCTTCCTCCCTCTCTTCACCTCTCTCTCCCTCTCTATGGTTGATGAAAGGGAAAAAAATACCAGGGAGAGAGGGAGAGAGACTAGAGAGCAAGTGAGAGAGATGGAGGGAGGAAGGGACTGGTTGATGGAAAGAAAGGAAAATACCAAGGATAGAGAGATCTTAAGCGAGAGACAAAGAGAGAGAGTCGAAGTGAAAGAGAGAAGGAGGGATGAAGGAATGGGTTGAGAGAGAGAGAGAGAGGGGGGGGGGGGAAGAAGGGAGAGGTTGACGGAAAGAGAAGGATATATCAAGGAGAGAGGGAGGAAAGGTTGGAAAGAGAGGGAGAGTTTAGAGCAAGAGAGATTAAGTGGGAGAGGGAGGGAGGGGTTGAGGCAAAGAGAGATCCCAAGAGAAAGAGATGGAGGGAGGGAGGGAGGTAGGGGTTGATGAAAAGAAAGGGAGATACCTAAGAGAGAGAGAGAGATAAAGGAAGGGGGGTTGATGAAAAGAGAGGGAGAGACCAAAGAGAGAGCCCAAGTAAGAGAGAGGGAGGGAAGGGTGTAGAGAGAGAGAGGAATGGGTTGAGGGAGAGACCTAAGAGAGAGAGATCAAGTGGGAGAGATGGAAGGAGGAAGGGAGGGGTTGATGGAAAGAGAGGAATATATCAGGGAGAGAGGGAGGAAGGGATGGAAAGAGAGGGAGAGATCATAGGGAGAGAGAGAGGGAGAGATAGCTTAAGTGAGAGAGGGAGGGAGGGGTTGAGGCAAAGAGAGAGCCCAAGTGAGAGAGAGGGATGGAGGAAGGTAGGGGTTGATTAGAAGAGAGGAAGAGACCTAAGAGAGAGAAAGAGAGAGAGGAGAGGAAGGGGATTTATGAGAGAGAGAGTGTGTGGGGGATTGGGAGGGAGAGAGAGGTGGATTGGGAGGGAGAGAGAAAGAATAGAGAGAATGGGAGAGAGATATAGAGATGGAGGGAAAGAGGGAGAAGGGGACTGGGAAGGAGAGAGGGAAGAAGTGCTAGACGAAGAGAGAGAGAGAAAAAGAGTTAGAGGGAAAGAGAGAGAGACTTGAGAGAGTAAGAAATTTAGAGGGAAGGATAGATAGACTTGAGAGAGAGATAAAAAAGGGAGGGGGAGGAAGAGAAAAAACAAAATGGGATAGATACACCTGAGAGAGAGAGAGAGAGAGAGAGAGAGAGAGAGAGAGAGAGAGAGAGAGAGAGAGAGATGGGTTGGGAGAGAATGGACAAAATGGGATAGATACACCTGAGAGAGAGAGTAGGAGGGAGAGAGGGAAAGAGAGAGAAACTTGAGATAGAAAGAGAAAGGGATGGGGAGGGAGAGAGAGAAGGAATGGGATAGAGACATGTGAGAGAGGGGGAGAGTGAGAGAGAGGGAGTGGGGGAGACATAGAGACCCCTTAGGACACCATATGACCCCTTTTAACATCAGAATACATGACATGACCCCTCATGATGCCATATGACCCCTTAGGACAATATGATGTCCTAAGGGGTCATATGGTGTCCTAAGGAGTCATATGATGTTCTAACACATGTGTGGGCTCTTAGGACCCCATATGACACTTAATGACACCATATGACCCCTTAGGACACCATATGATCTCTTACGATCATATGATGTCCATCTGGTGTCCTGGGGGGTCATATGATGTTCTAACACATGTGTGGCCTCTTAGGACTCCATATGACCCCTAACAACACCATGTGACCCCTCAAGACACCATATGACCCCTTAGGACAACATAATGTTCTAAGGGGTCATATGAATGTTCTAACACATGTGTGGACCCTTAGGACCCCATATGACCTCTAATGACACCATATGACCCCTTAGGAAACCATATGACCCCTTAGGACCATATGATGTCCTAAGGGGTTATATGGTGTTCTAACATGTATGTGGCCTCTTAAAACCCCATATGACCAATAAAAACACCATGTGACCCCTTAAGACACCATATGATCCCTTATGACACCAGATGACCCCTTGGGACAATATGATGTCCTAAGGGGTCATATGGCATCCTAAGGAATTATATGGTGTTTGAAAACATGTGTGGGCGCTTATGATCCCATATGACCCCTAACAACACCATATGACCCCTTAGGACACCATATGACCCTTGAGGACACCATATGACCCCTTTTAACATCCTAGTACATGACATGACCCCTTAGGGAAATATGATGTCCCATTGGGTCATATGGTGTCCTAAGGGGTCATATGGTGACCTAACACATCTATGAGCCCTTAGGACCCTATATGACCCCTTAGGACCATGTGATGTCCATATAATGTTCTAAGGGGTCATATGGTGTTCTAACAAATGTGTGGCCCCTCAGGACCCCATATAAACCCTAACGACACCATATGACCCTTTATGACACTATATGACCCCTTAGGACAATATGATGTCCTGATAGGTCATATGGTGTCTTAAGGGGTCATATCGTGTTCTAAGGGGTCATATGGTATTCTAACACATTCGTGGAACCTTAGGAACCCATATGACCCCTAACAACACCATATGACCCCTCAAGACGCCATATGACCCCTTAGGACAATATGATGTCCTAATGGGTCATATGGTGTTCTAACACATGTGTGGGCCCATATGATTCCTTTTAACATTATATAACATGACATGACCCCTTATGACACCATATGACTCATTAGGACAATATGATGTCCTAATGGGTTATATGGTGTCCTGATGGGTCATATGGTGTCCTAAGGGGTCATATGGTGTCATCAGGGGTCATATGGGGTCCTAAGAGCCCACACATGTTAGAACACCATATGACCCCTTAGGACACTATATGACCCCTTAGGACACCATATGACCCCTTAGGATACTATATGACCCCTTAGGACACTATATGAGCCCTTTTAACATTAGAGTACATGACTTGACCCCTTATGACACCATATGACCCCTTAGGACACCATATGACTCCTTAGGACCATGTGATGTCCATGTGGTGTCGTAAGGGGTCATATGGTGTTCTAACACATGCGTGGCCCCTTAGGACACCTGATGACCCCTAACGACACCATGTGACCCATTATGACACCATATGACGCCTTAGGACAATATAATGTCCTAATGGGTCATATGGTGTCTCAAGGGGTCATATGGTGTTCTAACACATGGATGGCCCCTTAGGACCCCTTATGACTCCTGACAACACCATATGACCCCTAAGGACACCATATGACCCCTTAGGACAACACATGACCCCTTAGGACAATACGATGTCCTAATGGGTCATATGGTGTCTTAAGGCATCATATGGTGTCCTGAGGGGTCATATGGTGTTCTAACACATGTGTGGACCCTTAGGATCCCATATGACCCCTAACGACACCTTATGACCCCTTAGGACACCATATGACCCCTTTTAACATCCCAGTACACAACATGGCCCTTATGACACCATACAACAACTTAGGACAATATGATGTCCTAATGGGTCATATAGTGTCCTAAGGGATCATATGGTGTCCCAAGGTGTCATATGGTGTTCTAACTCATGTATGGGCCCTTAGGACCCCATACGACCCCCTAACGACACTATACGACCCCTTTGGACACCATATGATCCCTGAGAACACCATATGAACATCCTAGTACACGACATGACCCCTTATGACACCATATGACCCCTTAGGACAATATGATGTCCTAATGGGCCATATGGTGTCCTAAGGGGTCATATGGTGTCTTAAGGGGTCATATGGTCTTGTAACACATGTCTGGCCCCTTAGGACCCCATATGACCCCTTAGGACATCATATAACCCCTTTTAACATCCTATTACACGACATGACCCCTTATGACACCATATGACCCCTTAGGACAATATGATGTCCTAATGGGTCATATGGTGTTCTAACACGTGTGGGCCCTTAAGACCACATATGGCTCCTCAGGACACCATATGGCCCCTTAGGACAACATATGACCCCTTAGGACAATATGATGTCCTAATGGTGTCCTAAGGGGTCATATGGTGTTCTAACACATCTGTGGCCCCTCAAAACCCCTTATGACCCATAATGACACCATGTGACCCCTCATGACACTATATGACCTCTTAGGACAATATGATGTCCTGATGAGTCACATGGTGTCTTAAGGGGTCATATGGTGTCCTAAGGGGTCATATGGTCTTCTAACACATGCTTGGATCCTTAAGAGCCCATAAGACCCCTTAGGACACCATATGACCCCTTTTAACATCCTAGTACACAATATGACCCCTTATGATACCATATGACCCCTTAAGGCAATATGATGTCCCAATGGGTTATATGGCATCCAAAGGTGTCATATGGTTTTCTAACATGTGTGAGCCTTTAGGACCCCATATGACCCCTTACCACACCATATGACCCCTTAGGACACCTTAGGACACCATATAATGTCCATATGGTGTCCTAAGGGGTCATATGGCATTCTAACACATGCATGCCACCCTAGGACACCTTATGACCCCTAACAACACCATGTGACCCCTCATGCCACCATATGACTCCTTAGGACAATACAATGTCCTAATGGGTCATATGGTGTCTTAAGGGGTCATATGGTGTCCTAAGGGGTCATATGGTGTTCTAACACATGCATGGCCCCTTAGGACCCCATATGACCTCTAACAACACCGCATGACCCCTCAAGACACCATATGACCACTTAGAACAATATATGACCCTTGAGGATAATCTGATGTCATAATGGGTCGTATGGTGTCCTAAGGGGTCATATGGTGTTCTAACACATGTGTAGCCCCTTAGGACACCATATGACCCTCACATGACCCTAGAGAGGGAGGGAGAGGGAAGAGAGAGGGAGAGATATTGAGAAAGTGAGAGAGGGAGGGGGAGGAGAGAGGGAGAGATTGGGAGAGAGATACACCCGAGAGAGGAGGAGAGAGGGAGAGATTGGGAGAGAGATACACTTGAGAGAGGAGGAGAGTGAGATAGAGAGATAGAGGTTAAGAGGGGGAGACTTGAGAGATAAAGAATGGCAGAGAGAGAGAGAGAGAGAGAGAGAGAGAGAGAGAGAGAGAGAGAGAGAGAGAGAGAGAGAGAGAGAGAGAGAGAGAGAGAGAGAGAGAGAGGGCAATAGGGAGAATGAGAGATAGAGAAGGATAGGGAGGGAAAGCATGGGATAGAGACACGTAAGAGAGGGGGAAAGAGAGATAGGGAGTGGAGGAGATATAGAGAGACCTGAGAGGTAGATGGAGGGATTATGAGAGAGAGAGAAAGAGAGATTCATAGATAAAGAGAGTTTGAGTGAGAGGGAGGAAGGGATGGAAGGAGATTACAAGAGACTAGAGAGAGAGGTGAAGAGAGGGAGAGGAGAGGGTGAGAACGAGATATAATGAGAAAGGGAGAGAGGGAGGGGGAGGAGAGAAAGAGAGAATGGGAGAGAGATACACTCGAGAGAGGAGGAGAATGAGATAGAGAGATAGAGGTTGAGAGGGAGAGACTTAAGATATAAAGAATGAGAGACGAAGAGAGATGGAGGGAGAGTTAGAGAGAGGTGGAGAGAGAGAGACTTAAGTGAAAAGGAGAAAGGGAGGGGGAGGGAGAGAATGAGAGAGAGATAACTTGTGAGAGGAGGAGAGTGAGATAGAGAGATAGAGAAAGGGAGAGTGAGATAGAGAGGTAGGGGTTAAGGAATAGAGAGGGAGAATGCAAGGAAGAGACCAGAGAGATAATGTTGATATGAGCATGCTGATTGCTGAAATTTGACTAAGTTTGAAATTTATATGAATACTCAAAAAACTAGAATCTACATTATAACTCCTAGAGATCTAGAACCATTCTCAAACATCCTGACAATATATACATAAAATATAACTTAAAGTATAAGAAATAAAAAAAGACAAAGAGAAATGTGACTTATACTTGGTGCATGCCAAATGAATTATTCAATTTTTTTTCGTTTGGCACATGCCAAATTTGGTGTTCGCCATATTTGTCGTGCACCAAACTGTTTGCCTTGGAAAACACCAAGCCTTTGGCTTGGATTTGCCTTGGACATCCAACCCAAAGGCTTGGATGCCCTTCGTAGGCCTAAGACATGTTTTCCAGCAAGTATTGAAAATTTTCTTACTTTTTTGTTCGCGCTCTCCGTCAGGTTTGCACGTGTTTCAATGAAATAAAAAGAACACCACACAATCGTCAAGATCTCTCTTAGCTATCCAACCATATAATTATTTTTAAATTTTGATAATGTTAACGTCTTCATCCATAATTTCTTTTGTTAGTGTGTTCATTTTTTGTCAAAAACCAATATGTTGTATTTTGACTATAGATTTTTACTCGTTTATCCAATTTTGAAAAAAATTATATTTTCAGAAACTAGACTCCATTCTACACAATTTTTTTTTTTTTAAATTGATTTTTGATTAGTTTTCATAAATTTTTAAGGGGAGCACACTCAAATTTCATTAAAAAATTAGTGTCCACTTCGAAAATTGTCCAAAAATCATAAATTCATTAAAAAATTAGCCAAAAAATTTGGCATAAACTTCATGATGTTAGCTAATTTCTCACTAGAGTGATTTTAAAAATTTCAAAAAAAAAGTTGACATTTTAGGGGGAGCACACCAGGTGCTATGTTATTTTTTTTTGAAAAAACAATACCACTTTGTGCACTCATCCTTTTTGAAACCCTTAATCTCCACCATTTAAAAAAAAATAGTAGTTTAGAAAGTAGACTCTGAGCACTACAACTCTTGTTCTTACTGCATCCCCATATTTTGAGTGTAACTATCTTCATTTTATTGTCGAAGTTCAGATTTTGCTAATTTCAAAAGAAAAAAAAGTGGCATCCTAAGGCCCCTTTTTGGCCCCCCATCTTTGTGCACTTACCCTATATCAAATATAAGATATCAACATCAACTACATCCATCGACAAATCTAAAAATATTAATACTAACAATTGGCTTGGACGGTGCCTAGACTTACTTACTAAAAGTAATAAGTATGGGAAAACTATCCAAAACCACTCTAGAAAGGAGTGTTATGCAAGTCTCAACCTCCTAGGTTCAAAGAAATACCCATCATTGCCAAAAGCTAGATCAAGTTGTCATCATAAGGCCCCTAACCGTAACTCATTAACCTATATGAACTCATTGAATAGGCTAATGATCTGTCGTGCTGAAGTGCTTAGGAATTTTAAAATAGAATGTCTTTACCTTATTAGTCCCTCCTTGAATGGGCACTATTGCAATCAATTTTCAATTAACTAGGAAATATATCAACCAATCATTTGTTTTGATTATGTGCTATCAAAGTTTATATGAAAATTTTAATTCTTAGTGACTAAATATTTTCACTTCATATTATCACCTTCATTTTGTTTGAGGTTTCTATAATATTATGATTAATGAAAAAAATTATTATTTACAACATGATATTTTTGGTCCCTCACGTCCTATAAAACACCCACAATACTAGTTGATAATGATTGATAAAATACTATTTACTTATTGCTTCTAATTTACTCAATCCTATTAGCCCCACCAAAATAAACACTTGTTCAACCAAAAACCTTTTCTCTTAAATATTTAAAATTGGTATGCTCTATTATTTCAATAATTTAAATTGGGCACAAGCTTCTATTTACTTAAATATTTACAAAGTTAATTCAAAAAACAATAATATATATTGTTTAATAGGGCTATCATTATCCTCTATAACCAGTTTGAAGGCTTATCACATAATACTTATTTTATAAATGTTGCCTCTATATATATATATATATATATAAAATAAGGATATTCACATAGTATTTTTATTTGTGATACACATTAATTTCAAATAAATAGCAATAGTATGGAATAGTTTCTACATAACAATTGTTCAAGTTTTCTTTGATGAAAATTAGACCTTTTTAAATGTTATCTTCATGGTGGTATATATTAGTTTTATCAACAACACATTTAAGGATTCAAATATTGTAGCATATAATTATTAGAGACTTGACTATTGATTCCATTAGAAAATATATTATCATTAAGTGAAGTATGTATATAAATGAAGTATATGTATGTATGTATGTATGTATGTATGTATGATTTTCAATAGTCTTTTTATTTTTATGTGATACAATATTTTTTATTATGTAATTATATAAAATTATATAATCTTTAAATTAATGATTTGCACATAATTTCCATCTTAATTCTTCAACTTACATGGTTGTTGTCTTATAGACAATTTTTTTATCATTAAATAATCAACTTTTGAATTTTGTACTACTCTCTCCATGCATTACAACATGATCTATTTTTTTGAATTTGATGAACTTTCTTCAATATAAAAATTTGGTTTGTCTTGTAAGTTCACTTGTTTTCAAAACTAGACTAAAAAACACAATATTTATCATATTCCTTTTGATAGACTCATTGTAAAATCATTGTTTTCATTTGAAAAAGTAAACGATTCCAAGAGAAATGCAAGATTGGTGATTATAACATCGATCAATAAAGGAAACACAAATTAGTGATTTGAACATAAATACCAAAGCTTAGGGATCTTCGCAAGACAAAGCTCTCATAGGCCTATTTATATTACTTTAACATTAAAGTAAATCTTAAACATGATTAAGAAGATCAAGTATGCGAGGCAAAACATAACAAAACAATAGAGAATTCTTATTCTAAACTCTCTTGAATTTCTTTTGTGTTTGGAGCTCCTCCACTTTTGTGGATTTGAATCATTCTCATATTTTCTAATGATTTTACTTCATAAATAAATACTGATTTTACTTCATAAATAAATACACATGTATTTTTATGTGTAAATTATATATATATAAGAAACTGTCCAATATAAATTAAAGAATAAGAAAAATCTAAATATGTAAAATGAGATTCAATTTTATATTTTACAAATTCTAATTGATGCACGTCTTACAACTTAAATATAATTATTAATTATTATTTTTTTGATCTTTCATAAATCACTTATTTATTTCATATTATTTGAAAAAAGATAAAAGTAAATTTTATAAATAAATATTGATGGTGCTTCAAGAGGCAATCTAGGTGCTATAGAAATTGGTGGAATTAGAAGGGATAATACTGGATTGCTATAGATAATATACATGGAGGCCCAAATTTGCCTTAATAGCTGTGGAGAAAGCTTGTGAGCTGAGCTGGAAAAAATGTTATTTGAGAAATAGATTAAATGGTTTTGATTTCCTTGTAAATAATGTGAAATATTCTTAGTCTTCTTGGAGGCTGCCATTATATGTGGAACAAATTTTTCATCTGTCAAGAAATTTTGATTCCATCTCTTTTGTTCATGATCTTTGAGAGTAGAATGCTATTTCTGATTGCTTGGTTAAATGGGTTTTTGATGTTGATCATGGTTAGAATGTTATGAATTGAAGATCTTTTTTTCTATTAGCGTCACAACTTCTTCCACTCCTAAACCATGAATTGAGTTGAAAGTTTGCTTTTATTTTTTGTTGTCTTAATTTTATTTTTTTTATTTTTTATAACACTCTATGAAAGTGAATTTGTAGCAAGAAAGAAAGAAATAAATAAATAATTTTTATTTAGATCAAATTAAGCCGGCCAAAATTTTGGCCAGGGACCCTTGCATTGAAGTTTTAAAGTGGGGTGCCGGCCGCATGTATGGCTAATATATGCCACCCTCGTTTCAAATTACTTCCCTGCCCGCATGACGTCCATGAAATAAATGTCTTTTATTTCTCGTTTATTTGTTGTTGTCAACGTAGCAGCTAGATCCCTTGTACCGTTTCTCTGTTCTTTGCTCTCTCTTCGCTTTCATACGTTTTATATTTAAATTAACTGAAACGAAACGAAATGAGATGGATTGTTATGCTAGCATTATTGTAAGAGTAAGAGGGCCTGTGAGAAGGCAATGCCAATGGGAATAATGAGAGGGGCAGGGGCGAGCTCAAAGCCTTCATACCCCGCAAGGCGCCCTAGCAGTGCATTCAAAGACGATTCCGCAGGTCCATTAACATTAATTTCACGCAAATGCATGCAGATTTTCTATTGTAGTTATTATTTGTATAGATACAACTCTCTGTTGTTAAGTTTGGGAATTTTCTTGTTCCAATGGAATTCACCATTAAATTGCTTTGAATTTTGTATTATTTGTTTTGTCGAACATACTATTTATCTTTCCGGATGTAATGCCTTATTATCTTGAATTTGCTGTTTTATTTCTACGAAGACCTCGCGGTCTTATAAACGAATTCATTTTCCTTAGATGCTCCTGTTTAAAATTTCAGTTTTCTTCCTTCAATTGACAAGGAGTATTTATAACTTGTGATATTTGGTCGGTCTTATGTGTGAGTTTATTTTCAAACAGGCTCCTTTGATAAGTTCTGTAGTTTTGGTCCTTATATAGACTAGAAATGTTTGAATTTGTATTATTTAGTGAGTCTTATGAATGAATTTACTTTCGACACTTGCTTCTTTGAAATTATTTGTTTTGCACAGTTTCCTTTCTTCAATTAAACTAGAAATAATCGAGATTTGTTTTAATTAGTCGTCTTAGGTGCAATTTGTTTTCTATGCATGCTTTCCTTTGTTATTTTGAAGTTTGCAGTTTTCTTCCTCCAATAAAGTAGAAATATTTGAAATTTGTGTTATTTGGCCGTTCTTATGTGCTTAGTTTTTCATGCATGTTCCCTTGTTATTTTAAATTTTGCAGCTCTCTTCCTTTTGTGGTAAACGATCTTTAAAGTTTATGTTATTTCGCTGGTCTTATGTGCAGAATGATTTTCCTCGTATGCTTCTTTATTCTTTTAGAATTTGCTGTTTTTTGGATCCAATAGACTTGAAAACTTTGAAATTTGTGTAATTTGTTTGGTCTTTGCAGAATTATAGTTCATATATGGTCCTTTCTTATTTTCAATTTCGCACTCTTTGTTTTGTTGTCTAGAAATATTAGAAATTTGTGTATGTTTGATCTGAATGATGTGGTATAGTGGCAGGGAGAGTAAGGGTAGCAGTGCGGTTACGGCCTCGGAACGCAGAAGAGGTTGCTACAGATGCTGATTTTTCTGATTGTGTTGAACTGCAACCTGAGGTCATATCCTTTGTTTTCCTCTCTTTTCTAATTTGAAGAAATGTAGAGTATAACCAGATGATGAAAAGCCACAAAAAGATAGAAGTTGTAGGCATTATGTAGAAAAAATGTGAGAACTACAATCAATCAAAGATTAAAGTATATGATTTATAAGCAAAATGTATGGAATAATTAAGGTAAAGGCTGTATTTCTGAATTCAATCTGGCTTCTCAGTGGCTAGAGAGTGATTTCGTCAACTCCATAGTGATTATGTTCAAATGGCTAATCCAAACAAAAAACTGTGGAAGTTATTCCAGAATCTTGCAAACACAAGGATTTCAAATTGTTTTTCTATTTTTTATTAAACATAGATAGGTTTTGGGAAAGCATAAATCATGTTTCATCATGAATTCTATTAAAGGTTTATTTGAAGTTTAGTTTTTCTTTTCCCTGAATAAAATTGGTAATTTCCATGCATTTAGGCTTTCTAATGTATTTATGTGCTACGATTACTCATCTAAGATTATTGTGTGATGCCAAATTTTTCCATTTTGCTGACCTCATACGAACAACTTCTACTAGGAAGATTCAGGAGAGATGTAGATGGAAAGGGAGAGGGAGAGATTGTTATTCTGGAAGGAATTCCCATCTTAGAAATTTTTCCAAAAAAATTTGAAGGGATGGACAATTTTTTAGAAGCATAGAATAGATGGAAAGCATTTTTATTTCAAAGTGTTCATTACCATAGGCTAGCTAACTTAGGAAAACATGGAATCTATTCTCAACCCTTGTGATTTGTGACTAATTTCATAAATTTATGTGCTTTTTTAGTACAAAAACTTAGCTGATTCTTTTGGCCGCTTCATTTATGAGAATTTTCTGAACAATTATTCAGTTGCTAAATATCTGAAAATATTTTTGGCAGTTTAGATCTTCAAATTCAATAAAAGACAAAAATTAAAAACAAGTAAAGAAAACTAGACTCAGTACATTTCAAAAGATGATTAGCTCCCAAAAAAGGAGTACAAGAGGTATCTGTTTAGTTCTGAAGCCCAACCATCAAGATGGCCACATAAAGTCAAGGCTTATGAGAGCTGTGAGGGGCATTAGATGGGAGTTTTATCCAAAGGAAGAGCTGCAGTCCTTGAAGGAAAGGAAAGCCTTGAATCCATAGAGGAGTTGCATTCATTCTCGCTTCATTAGAGCTATTCTCACTCTGCGACTTTATTGAGTTTAATGTAAGTCCCAAGAGGCAGCCATTTTTATGCTAGAGTTTTTGTTGCATGGGTCTCCCCTAGATGAATTTTTGTGTTGTGAGTATTCTTATGTGTGTGCATTGGTACACATATCTTTAATGTTGTTCATGGTACTTGTAATAGAATGGATAATATTTTAAAATGTAACAACACTTTAAACATTTGTACTTTAAGTTATGCTGTAACAGTAGTTCATGAGTATGTACATATTTGTAATTCACACATTCTACTTTGGCATATTGGATGTACATTCTACTTTGTATCTCACATCTAACTTTAGCCTCGCATATTGAGTTTCAGTAGCAATTCATTGAATTAGCAACATTGTTTATCTTGTGAGTTTGTAGTAGATAAGTCTTGACAAGTTTACAGTTTAAGCAAAAAATAGCTCATAAAATTTTTGTAACTTTGAAATAAACTCATTTTTTGTTACATAATGTGTTGACACAGAAAGTCATTTTTTATATAATTTATAATTTAATAGTTTCATTCAGTATGAAATACCTCATCAGACGTAAAACTGGCTCTAAAACTGGCAGCAATGTGCATATGCAGCTTAGGAGGCTAAAGTTGAGGAAGAACATTTGGAATTCTGAGACATTTCAGTTTGATGAAGTCTTCACAGAAACAGCTTCACAAAAGCGTGTCTATGAAGTGGTTGCCAAACCTGTGGTTGAGGTGAAATATTGGCCAGAGCATGTGATTTTAAAGCATATTCTATGATTATGAGAGAATGTTTTAGTAATGCTGTTTTTGATACCAATTGGTGCTGATTAATCATCAATAGCAATGCCAAAATGTGGATTAAGTATCTTGGACATCCTCTATTCTGGTGGAGGTATAGATTTATCTAATAGGAACGGTTTTTGCAAGACAGCTACATTTTTACAAACTTGTAACTGACACATTTTTACATACTTGTAACTGCATTAATTTAGATAAAATGCAAGAAAATGAGAAATATCACATGATGCTTCAATTCTGGCTAGTACACAGTAATGGCTTCTTCTAATCAAGTAGATAATCTTACCTCTAATACAAAAGCAATGCTAAACTGTATGAAGCCATCTTTGGTTCAGCTGATATGTTACCAAAATCTGAATAAAAGACTTATCTATGTTATATTTTTTTCTTGCAGAGTGTCTTGAATGGGTACAATGGGACGGTGATGGCCTACGGTCAGACAGGGACAGGAAAGACATTTACTCTTGGTCAACTGGGTGCAAAAGATCCTGCGGATCGAGGGATAATAGTTCGGGCTTTAGAGGACATTTTGGCTAATATGAACCCAGCTCTGGATATTGTCACTGTTTCATATTTACAGGCACAACTTAGCTTCCTCTTATTATACTTAAAAAGACAATAATTAAGTTATGAAGGTTAGTATGCATAATTAAATAGCAGATATATTAAGCATTAGGTGACATCACAAAGCATCAATGATGAAGCATATAAAATAATCAGCAACTAAATGGATTGGCAATAGTTGCAACTTGCCATAGCTTGGTCAAACAATTGAAACCTGAAGAATAACAAATTTGAACGACATACTAGGTAAATGGGAAAAAGTGCCTTACAGAATCCTGCAAGGGGCATCTCACACACCAAATTGGGTTCATGGCGACCTAAAATATTAGCTTTACCTTTATACTCATAAAAGTGAAAAATCCCAGGCTGCAAAGTGAAAAATCATAGATTGGAAGAAGTTAAGAACAGATTCAAGAGAATAAAAAATGACACATGATCTTTGCTTGCAAGCATCTTGCTTGGGGAGGCTATTAAATGAAAAGAAAAGCCTTTTTTTAACGAAACAGGAAATATGATAGCTGAGTTATATATTTAAAAATTTGAAACTCTGCAGTAGTATTGGAGTATCATCTATCCTGCTTGTCTTCCATCTATCGTACCATTTGTCCATTAGAAGATAGCTAGAATTGTCTTCAAAGCAGTAAAGGTCTAGGTGGCCTGCATAGTAAGAAATATACCTATGTAGTTAAAAGTATCAACATGACTACCTGCAGGGAATAACTGCAAAAACCATAAATCAAGGACCAATCCACAATACCCTGATTAAAGTCCATGCTGGTATAATTCACACAAAAATCAACCAGCATGTGCATAGTCTTGACCTGAAATCCAAACTAGCAGTAATCCAAGCAGTATAAGGAGTACCATTAACAAAGGTAATACCAGAGATACTGAGTTAAAGATCTTAGCAAGGAGTCCATCATTTGATTTTTTCATGGCTGAGCTCTTCATATTTCTCAGCAGCAACATCATTATCTTTTTTATTACTTTCCTTTAGGAAGGGATTCATGGCCACATCTTTGATAGGAGACATGTTAGCTAAAGCTGAAAGTCGTCACAATAGGTTTCTATTGGCAGTGGTAAAATAAATTAACAATAGTGCTGCCTTAACCTGTACAACTTGAAACAATATCCCACAAATGAAATTTTTGATGGACAAGAAAGGTTAAATCTTTCCTTCTATTATCAACATTGATATCTTTTGAGACCGTTCATCTCTTTGCATTTCAATGTGTTGTACATGTTGCCTTTTCGTTCTCTCTCTTAGTGTTCTCTCCTCCATCCTCTACTTTATTGTATATACTCTAGTGAGGAGGTTAGGGAGAGAGTAGAAACACAAGCACCTCTCTAGGCCTCCATTTTTTGTCTAGGAACAAAGCTCCCATTAACAATAGCACCACCAAGATTTTCTTCTTAACATTAATCCTACTAAGGATAGAATACGAGTGCGCAATGGAGTTAACATTAGGACCAATATTGCCAAGAAATTGGTGAAGGGAAACAACTTATAACTTTGAAACATGTTAAAAATAAGAATTTCAAGCATAGGGACGTCGCCTTGAGACTACATGGTACATAGGCAATTGGAAAGGATATCTTTGGCCAGGTTATAAAATGCCTGATTTTTAATTTCACTTGGCTTGATTTGGGTTAGACCCATCTTCTAGTCTACAAAAAAAATGTCTTTCCTAACCTGCATATGCTTATTGTTGTTGGAGCTCTCTCCTTTCTCACTATGCTTTAGGAGAAATTTGTGATTTTCATAGGTAAGGTGTATGGTATCATTTTCTAGCATAACCTTGTAAGAAAATTCCTCAATAAACCTAAGCTTTATAGAAAGCAAGGTTTTGGTCCACTCTTGATGTAGGAGCATCTTGGGGGTAGTGCAATCTTGCATCACCCAAAGGTGTTTACATGCACAAGTAGGTGAATAAAGCTATTCCTCTTTGCTCAAAGGCCATGTTGAACATGAATGAAGGTGAAGAGTCATCATATAGAAGTGAATAGCTATCATACAAAAGTGACGAGTCATCTTGAAAGTGAAGAGATAGGAATGCAAAGAGTTAAGGTCCAATGTGCAAAGATGAGAGAAAGTGTTGGCAAACCAATATTTAAATGTTAGGATTAGGTGCTAGGACTTACATAATCATTGCCTTCAATAAAGTTGACCATCGCTCTTGTGTAGTGTTGTGCATTATGCACACCTCGCCCTGTCCTTGACGGAGACCCCTTGTGGTTGTTGCAGTTTGCCTGTTAAAACAGAGAGGATTGACCTTTCAAAAGTCGATAGGATGTTGAGCAATCCCTTTTGAAGCCCGATAGGAATGGTTGGGAGATGACCGAGGACGAAGTGAGAGCTTAAAGACCGAGGTTCAGCTTTTTTTCCCCTAGCACAAGCTCACAATTTCAGTCTTTATACCCACTTTGCTAAGCTGGCCGAAATTACACATCTTTTCTAGAATACCCGAAGTTTGAAAACTTAAGCAAATACTGACCAAAGGAGGCCCGAAATCTCGCATTTTGGTCTAATGACCCGAAATTTATAAAGGGCATTCAAACATAAATTCAAAATGGCACGATATGTTCTGCCAGGCCGAGGTAGGAGCCGAAATTCACAAAGTCTCCATTTAGGCCGAAATTCACAAATTTGCCTAACAAGCCAAAAATGGCACAAAGTTTGAAATCATGAAAAATACCCTTTGGCCCGAAACAAAACAAATGCTAAATCTTGCAAAGTCTTCTCTTTAGCCGAGAATCAATCAAGTTCGCGAAAAGTGTCTTAGAGGCCGAAAATCGAGAATACGTGAAATGTGCCCAAGGAAGAAATTGCACAAAAGACCAAATAGGCCCGATTTTGGTAGAAGGGCGTTTTAATTCACAGGTAGAAATTGTGCATTTATCCCAAAATCAGGGAAACCTGGCATTTTTCGTGTTTTGTGAAAAAAAACTTCAATCTCGCAAAAGAGCATTATGGGCCGAAAATGATAACAATACACAAAATGTCCATAGTGCCCGAAAATCGTTAAGGCTCACGAAGTCTCTTTTGGGCCCGAAAAACTTGAGGTTCGTTAAAGCTCACAAAATAATCCAGTAGCTTGAAAAGAAAATGGATGGTCCAAACATCGAAAATTGTCAAAGGATTAAATCGCAAATAGGCCATTCAAGCTGAAAACAAGTAAAGGCTTCATAGATTTTGTTTGAAGTATAAAGTTTGAATTTCCCTTTATTAGCCCGAAATGGGCAAAACAAAACAAAATCGCCATTCCTTCTAATGCTCGAAAATCACAAAAAGAGTCGAACTCGCCCAAGTTGGAAGTCGGCCTCAAAGCCCAAAATGCGAGACAAAACTCTTCATTAAGCCGAATTTCTTCAAAGTTCACAAACCGTGTCATTAGGCCGAAAATGAAATAAACGTCCAAATTTCATGCATTTTGTTGTAAAGGGCCGAATTTTGGGTCAAGTAAGGAGGAAGTCTAAGTCCAAAATCGTACATTTTAATGAAAAGAACCGAATTTCATAAACAAAGGATGCATTTAGCCCAAAGTTTGCAAGTGAAGGGCGCCTAAACACAAACTCGCAAAATAATCCAGTTGCCTGAAATTGGCTAGTAGAGGCAAAAATCATGCAATTTCGCCTATTAGGCCGAAAAAGCAAAGCTCATAAATCGGTTAAGTAGACCGAAAGGAAAGAAAGACTCAAAAGCAATGGCACAAAACCTCCAATATGCCCAAAATAAAGATACATCTCACAAAGAGCTTTTCGAGCTGGACGTTAGAAAACTTAATGTTTGTCAAATTAATTTAATTAATTTTCCAAATTGATTTATTAAAGTGAAATTGATTGTTTGTAGGTCGAAGGCATCGTCCGGAAGAACCAGGAGAAATCCTAAAGCCTCAAGCCTGAAACGCTAACCGACAAAGACGCAAGAATGCAGATCGCGATCAAAGCCAGGAGTGAAGATGCAGGAGCGCAAGATCGGAACCAAGCATTGGGAAGCGTGTTGCTAAGCCACCTAGACAACGAATTGAAGTCCACCATCGATACCAAAAGACCAAAGAACATTCAAAATGCTACCAAATTATACATTCTCAGAAAAACGCACAGCTAGATTTAATTCCAGAATTTCAGTTTTAAAAACTGAAACTGTTTTATTGTAAAACTGCCTGTGGGCCCCACTTAAGATATTTTGAAATAGAGGGGAAACAGGTCAGTTGTGGACAATTATGTTCAACTACCAGATAGACCTAAATCAAAGCCAAACAGTTGTCAGTAGTTGAGATAGTGGTTGAAGCGATAACTAGGAATTAAGTGGGTATGGGCAGCTTTGTTTTGTGGGATAAATCAGGACCCTTGGATGCAGTCCATCCTGGCCGCCAGTTCAAATTGTAAATCTATAAAAGGTAGAGGCCTTTCTTTTGTAAAAGGTTAGAATTTTGTAGTTAGATTTTAGAGTTAAAATAGGTTAGATTTTAGGCATAGCATAGAGATGCTGTAGAAATTGTTGTAATGGCAGCTAGAGCAAATATATAGACATTGATATGGTGTTTATTGTCTTTGTTTTTGTTCTGTTTGCATGGTTTCTTTTAGCTAGTTAATTTTAGAGTGCAGGGATTTTAATGGTGAAGTGTGGAGGGATATTTGATGCATTTCTGGTTCATACCATTGGGAGTCTGCTGATTGCAGGTCACTGTGCATGGTTAGTCTGAACCTAAACTGTGCTTAGTTCAATTGCAGGTGTTCGTCTTAGGCTGCGCTAGAATTGGGTGCCTAAAATGAGTGTCTCCGGTCTGAAAATCCTTCATCCCTTGGAGCTTGCACCGTTCTTGTCTAGTTGTGAGGGTGTCTCTGGCAAAACAAGAACCGGTTTATTGAAATCTGTCTACCCGCTACATCAACCGTTATCATCCTCGTCCTTAGGCTTCCTGAACCCTTCCCTTTTGATTTTATTTCGCAGTTCGAAAATCGCAGCAGACCATCTTGTTGCAAAATCATAAGACCCCTTGTGCTCCCAGCAAATCACATCAATCATTGAGTAATCCTGTAGTCAAGACTTGACAATCGAAACCTTGAGGTCGTCCCCATTGATCAATTGAAACAACATTAGGGATTTTCTTATCTCAAGAGAGGATAGGATACTTAGCATTCTATTCTGTGTTGGCCGGAGAGAGTCATAGTTCTGCGATTTTAGCCACGTCAACATGTAGTAGTTGGGAGTTCACCATGAGATGCAGAGCATCTTGTTATGATAAGTGAGGTCCACTTTAGTTGGCCACCCTACTATGGAGCAATAGACTTGGGAATGTGAGCTTACCTTCTTCATGGGTCAAACATGTATTAGTTAGATCCATCTTGAGTGCATTGATGAATTTGGTCATGGGGGCATTGGATTTTTTCCAAGACCATGGTTTTATTGGTTGTTGATTTTGGGAGATTACTTATAGTTTTCTCTTCTTAGTTCTATATAAATTGGATGCATTAGATGGAGATTTGTCTCCTAAATTGCTAAAGTAGATTTGTCTCTTGGGATCTAACCTAATTGGTTTTATCATGTCTTGTAGGTGAAGTAATGTTATGCTACTAGAATGTTGTTTGACTAAGGACATGGATCTCTTTGGTGGTGGAGTTTTTTTAAAAGGGTTTCTCCATAAAAGTTTTGGTATCAGTGTGTTTTATAGAAGTTTGTTGATGTTGATTTGTTGATACATTTTTCTCCTTGTATTGTTCAATGATTAATCACATGCCACTTTAATTGTTATATCAGGTTTGTTCACTATTTGCATATGCTTTCATTGTAGTAGTTTAACCTATTTCTTGCCATTTATATCAAAGTTCTCTTTTTGATTAGAGAGGGATGCCTTTCTTGGAAGTGTTGTGGGAATTTTAGCTGCAATGGGAACTCTTAGCTTAATTGTTTTGTAGATTTGTGTGTGGCTGGAGCCATGGATAGCACTTTCCGTAAGATATTGATAAATTCAATCCTTCGAGGTATAAGTTGTGGGAGTTGAAAATGAAGGATTTCTTGTTATGAAATGAATAGAACACAAAATTATGTTCTATTAGATATTAGGAGAAACAATACAAAGACATTCACCTCCTTATATAGAGGTTGGAGTGAAGACAAATAACCTAATCTAATTTAAAGTCACTTTAGTGACTTTATTACAGAAGTCTTAATTATCTCTAATACCCCCTCTAAGACATACTGTACTAAAATAAACCAAAGTAACATAATACATATCAAACTAAAAACAACCTAAACTGTGAATTCATCATTCTTCAAAATATTTACTAAGAAAATAGACCATACACTACGTAGAATTCCATCAAGCTGCCTTGAATCATCATAAAGATGTAGCTCTAGAAGTGAATTCCCAAGTTATTACTGCCTCCTTGAACTCCCAAATCATTGATCTCCAAAGCCATTGGACAACAATCCATGCTGAGCTACACTTGTAGATCTCCATCAAGTTGTCTCATAACCCTTGTAAGGGTATGATTCCCAAGATCCACATACTCCCAAGCTAATTGGACAACCATCTATTCAAAGCTTTATCTATACTAGATTCCTTCCTATCTTCAAAGTGCGGGCTTCTTAAAATATGTGCAATTCATCATTCATCTTGGCATACTTATTATTTGAGGCTCTTCTAGCAATGCGCCTAGAGGATCATCAACATTGTGATAGTGTGTCGACAGTAACTTCAAGAAGTAGCTCAACATTTTACTTCATGATACCCTTAGGCAATGTGCATGGTTGTTCAACCTTCTGATTTTGCTTCATCTTTGTTTGTATCAAGTAAGACTACATTGAATGCAATCATTAGAGTAACTGCTGCTATTAATCTAATTGCTAAAGTATTTTTGTCTCTTGGAATCTAAACACTCATAACCTGAAAAATGTTTGGATCATTCTAGTACTTCATCATCGTAGTTGGACCTCTAGTCTCTGTCGTTGTAGTGACCACAATGTAATTTTCGCTTTTTGGCACTTACTCAATTTGTGCACATTTAACTAGGTTCCAAGTCTTTCAAAGGCTAACTAGTTAGTTAGGGAGGACCCCAACATTCTTGGAGAAGAGTTTGATTAGTCTTGTAGAGAAATTGTTTTTGGGTTTGAGTTTCGTTGGTTAGATGGAATCCTTTGATGCTTTTAGAATCGATTTCCGACCTTCTGGATGCTCTCCAAACTTCTTCGAGGAGCAGACTATATTTAGAAAGTCACCCAGTTGCCTTCAATCATCGTCCCTCATCTTCAATATTACTTTGGTATGATTGAAACTACAATATTAAATCATTTGGGTTCTCTTTGCAACTTGGATATATTATTGAGTTATTTAATTAATATTTCACTTAAGTTGTGTAATGTTGGAAATATAAAATGGGACAACTAAGTGTAATAACTCATTTTAAAGATGTTGAAAAGTTATTTCTAATGGACGCCTTTGAAAAGGGACTTTTGCCTTCAATCATCGTCCCTCATCTTCAATGTTACTTTGGTATGATCGAAATTGCAATATCTAATCATTTGGGTGCTCTTTGCAACTTGGATATATTATTGAGTTATTTAATTAATATTTCACTTAAGTTGTGTAATGTTGGAAATATTAAATGGGATGTAATAACTCATTTTAAAGATGTTGAAAAGTTATTTCTAATGGACACTTTTGAAAAGGGACTTTATTTATGAGAAAACATTATTATTCCTCAAAAAGGAGAAAAGTGCTCCATAAAGTTAATTATTTATTCTATAAAAGGGGTTTTGAAACAAAGAAAAAAGTAACATTTTATTTCTTTAAAAAGGTATAAAAGGAGGTTGAGGGCCCATTGCTTGGGTTGTTGATGAATTTGATTTTAGTTTTGCATTTTTGGAGAGAACATGTGTTCTTTTCAAAAACCCTTGAGGATGAAAACCTTCTTGAGTTGTTGGTTTTGGTGGTGAAAGATCCTCCCTAGCCCGTCTATGGTGGTTTCACTTCAAAAATCACGTTGGAGTTTCAATGGAGTTTTTTGTCTTTTGAAATGAATTAGAGTTTGATGATTTTTGGGGTTTCGGTTAATGATTTTTTGTATAGCTTTTTTAGAAGTTTTCTTGAGGGCGATTTTGGAGGTTATTGGCAGGTTGTAAATCTTGCCTAGAAGCCTTTCCTATTGCTGGCCATTCTTATTGGTGTGCATATTTCAAGTATTAGATTGCAGATTCTTCAAATTGTGGAGATTGAAGGATAATAGTTGTAGGCCTTACAAGTTTAAGGAAGATTGCTATTTTGTGTGGGCTGTACTTTGTAGCATGTAATGGGCTTCTTGTAAGAGTGGCATGAGGATTTCCTAACCTAGGAGATTCACTTTTTGTTGACTTTCCTTGCTGATAGGAGGCGCCTTGCTGTTTGGAGAATAGTTGACAGAGTTTTGGGTTGAACTTTGGATGTTATTATGATTTAGGAGGCCATACATGAAATAAACATTTAAGTATAAGTTTTGCTCATTTGTTTTTCTTATGCTTAAAGTTATGTTTCATGTACATTGTCAAGTTTTTTGAGATGGGTTTTAGATCTTTAGGAGTTACAATGCAAATTCTAGTTCTGCAGGATCTGACCAGTTTTTAGACTTAGTCAAATTTTAATGATCAGCAGTTTTCAGTGTGCTCTCAATCTGTTTTCAGTTTGGTTATTACAGTTAGACAACAACAACTGAAAGCAGACTTGAAGCAGCATAATATTCATTATTTATTATTCATCAAGGTATATTGCTGTTGTTTCAAGTGGGGTGATTGTCATTCATGTTGGGCATTGCTTGGTGGTGTTTTCAATAGTGTTTCCCAGTATATCAATTCTGCAATATTCATATAAGACCTGTAGCAACTGTACAAGCCATCAAAGAGTGTTTCTAGTTCAACATTTGATCATCCTACTCATTTAGGCAAGGTATAATATTGTTAATTCCAGTTGGGTGTTGGGTTTATGCATTTGGCATTCTGGGAAACTGATTTCATTAGTACTATTTATATCAGCTTTGTGAACCTTATTAGTATTTATAACAATAGAGATATGATTGGTTGCATGTTTATGTTGAACTTTCATATTGTCAAAAATTTAGAAAAGAAGGTAGGGGTTGTTATTATGCACAAATCAAAACCCAAGTCACCCACAAAACTTTTTGCACATGAGGCAAATGTGAGGAACCAAATAGTTAACACCCTTGATAGAAATTCTTCGATAAACAGCCTAGCAAAACAAATGAAGAAACCCTGTGCGCTAGATTCAAAACCTAGCCATGGTTGGTAAAAACCTAGTTGTAAATTACATATGCTGTAGTCATGGGTTTCAATAGAGGTAAAGTCAATCTGCAATGTTTGAAAAAATAATGGACGCTGAACTTTATTACAAACCGTACCTATGAATTTCCTTTAAAAATGGATTCTGGTGTTTTGAGCTGTGATTTTCTTTCTTGGGAGTTGTTATTTGTAGACGTAAATGCTGGTTGTGATTTTACTGCTTCAATCCTTGCAAGTTTTCTCAAAAATTGGTGTGATTTAACTCAAAGAAACTGTTGTTTTCAGGTTGAAAAAATTTGCAATTTTCTATCAAAAATGATTCATGATTTTTCCTTGAGGCAGTGTGATTCATATCAAAAAACATGTAAAAAATTAGGATACAAATTGCACTAGAAACAATGACATGGATTTTAAAAAAAAAATCTCCCCTTAATTTTTGAACAAAACAACCTGCTATTTTTGGAAATAAAAGCTCGTGATTTCTAGCAAAAAGAAAATAAAATTCTTGATTTTTGCCCTTTCACTACAATTGGTAAATTCATGTGATCCGTTGCTCTAATACCATGTTATGAGATGAATAGAACACAAAATCATATTGATCTATTAGATATCAGGAGAAACAATACAAAGACATTCACCTCCTTATATAGAGTTTGGAGTGAAGATAAATGAGCTAAATAAAACCTAATCTAATTTCAAGTCACTAAAGTGACTTTATTACACAAGTCTTAATTATCTCTAATATCTCTTGGAAGAAAGGGATCGGTTGAGAGTTATTGTAAATGAAGTAAAACATGTAGAAATGTCTAATGAAGACTTTAGAGAGTTGGACTAGAAGGCATGTAGAACCATTTGTTTGGGTCTTGCCGATTCTATTTTCTGGAAAGTCTTGGAGGAGACTATTGCATTCAACTTGTGGAAGAGAATAGGTGATATTTACCAAACAAAGAGTCTTGTTAACAAGTTGTATGCTAAAAGGAAACTTATTAAAAAATGGAGGAAGACTTAGTTGTAGAGCATCTCAATGCTTTTAATTTGATTTTGAATCAACGAAGTTCTATTGATGTTAAGTTCGAAGAGGAAGATAAATGTATATTTTTGCTTTGTACTTTACCCAAATCTTGGATAATCTAATCATTTCTCTAAGTGGTTTTATTACAGATCCAAATATGTATGCCTTGTTGCTACTTTGCTTAGTAAAGAGGTGAAAAAATCCACGGAGGAGGGCTTGAAAGATGCATTGCGTATTTAAGGACAGCCTCAGGATAAAGGTGGTTCAAAAGGGGGAAGAAATAAATTTAAGGATAGGTCTAAATCTGAAGGATGGTCCAAAACCTTTGGAAATAGTATAGTGAATTGTTGGAACTACGAAAGTAGGGAAATGTGAAGAAAAAATGCAGAAAAAATAAGAAAGAAAAACTTCAATGATATTCTTCCATTATAATCCTTTAATGATGATGCTAGTGATGCATTGTGTATTTTTGATAGTTAGGCTAGTGACGACTTTTGGCTTATTGATTTAGGTGTCTCATAACACATGACTTCTCATAAGGAGCATTTTTTGTCGTACAAAGTTTATGATAGCGGCAAGACATATCTTGGTGACAATAGTTTGCATTAGATTGTTGGTAAAGGAAAGATAAATTTGTATTTTAATGAAGGAAGAGTGAACTTTTACTACTGTTTTGTATATTCCAAGTCTTATGAGAAACTTACTTTCTATGTCTAAGATGAATGATTCTAGATTTCTTGTCACGTTTGATAAGAATGGTTGTACGATGGAAAGAGGGAATTTGGTGCTAGCAAAAGGATCTCAATATGAGACTGTTTTAACCTTGAAGTTGCTACTTTTTGTAACTTTTCCAATGGAACTAGTAATTGTGCAGATTTAATGCTGTGGCACTAGAGATTGGGCCACATTAGTAAAAACTAAAAGGGTCTTTAGACCATGATTACTAAAATAATAATTGATGTTTCTTTTGATCATTCTATTGAGTTTGATTTTTGTGACCATTTTTTGTTTGGCAAGTAATATACAATTAGTTTTCTTTTTGGAAGCATTAGAGCAGACAAATATATGGAAGTTATTTGTTCAAATGTTTTTGGTCCAATGGATGTTCACTCTATTGGAAATTCTCATTATCATTTTACATTCTTAGATGATTACTCAATATTTATTTGGATTTATTCTTTGAGACAAAAATATGAAATTTTCTCTAAGTTTAAGGAATTTGAAGATTTCGTTGAGAAACAATATTGGAGATGAATATTGCTCTAGGGAATTTGATGATTTCTATAGACATGTTGGTGTTGTGTGGCTAAAAACTATCCCTCGTACACCAAAATAAATGGAGTTGTTGAAAATATGAATTAAACATTATTGGATAGAGCAAGAAGTATGTCGAGTGGTGCTTTTTTGGTCCAAGGTTGTAAGTTGCTTGCTACTTGGTAGGTGAACTCCTTGTTAGGACCTGGTTGATAGGACATTATATGAATTGTAAGAAACCCTTTGTTTGACATCAAAGACTTTTGGTTGTGAGGCTTTTGTTCATGTGCCATAAGAGAAGTGGTCTTAGTTATATTCCAAGGCTCCAAAATGTATATTTGTTGGATATGGTGAGCACAATAATTGTTACAAGCTTTGGAATATTTAATGTTGAAAATGTTTTATTTGTAGGATGTATTTTTTTAGAGAACTTAGAAGTATTTTTTGATCCAAGACAGAAAAAGGAAAACGAAAGGAAGACATTGCACTTTGAGACGAGGATTGAGAATTTGGAAGATGCATATGTCGAAAAAGAATAGATTGTATATGAGGATGGAGAGGAAGATGAAGGGTCAAGAGAAATTTCTCATCCAAATGAACATCTAAAAGAATGGGGAAAATCTCTTACTCCACCCTTGAGGAGTGTTGAGCACAAGGTTATACTAAGAGGGGACTTTATCAATCACAATAGCATCATTTACTTAATTTCAACAATTATGCACATAAGAAGAACACAGTAACACGATATTTACGTGGAAACCCTTAGGGGAGAAAACCACAACAAATTACTTGCTTATATAACGATCGAACAAATTTTGTGGACTTAATCTACTAGAGGCACCAACCCTCATTCAATTCGCGAGCACTAGTCCACTAGAGGCACCAACCCCTCATTCAATTTTCCACCTTGTCAATGTTGCTTCTATAATAGATGATGGATAATCTTTTTCTCCACAAATTTTTCTGTAACTCTCTTCTTCAAACTTTCACAATCTCCTTCTCAAATCTGCTATAACCTGATAATAAATCTGCCACAAAATGATCACAATCTCCTTTTCAAATCTGCTATAAATCTTCTCATACTCCTTGTTGATTCTACATTTGTACCTCTGCATGTATTTATTTAAATCTGCTTGTGTTATAATTCAACACGTATTCCTTCTTAACATAATCTGCTACAGTAAAGCTTCCTCTAGATCTGCTTTAATTCTGAATAATGTCACATTAAGATACTTCATAAATCTATTTGTATTTCCTCAAAAGTCTGCAGTAATTTTAACTCTAAATATGCTTAATAAGTTTTCTTGCATTTCCCTTGAACATCTGCATTAAATATGCTTTTGTATGATATATCTTTCAATCTTACGCTCTTCTTCTCCCCATTTCTTACTTCCTTAATATCTTCTTTCTTCTGTTAAGGGAGGCATTCTTTCAAAATGGATGCATCCTTTTATTAATAGAACTTTTAATCTGATCGCTTTCTTTGTCTTTTAATAAGACAAAATAAAGCTGTCTTTTATGCCACCATTGCATCTCTTCATAAAGTCACACCATGTAGATGAGTTTGCACATATTAGCAATATGAAATTGCTCCTTTTGGAGAGCAAACCGTTTTTGTTTTATTCAGTTTTGTCTTTTCCCTATTTTGTTATTATGTACTATTTTGACTTTTCTGGTTTTTGTCTTATATAATTTTCTGTCTTATTAGACTTTTGTCTTAAAACAATTCCTTTATTTTCTGAACTCTTAATCGCTGTCTTCGATATCAAATTACTCATCATTAAAGAAGTCAACAGTATTATTAAGGAAGTCGCTACTTCGTTTATTCTTTGTAAAAGCAAAAGGTAATTGCTGTATAGTTTTGTACTTGTATTATTCTTTAAGTCACTGCCATAGTGTGCTCCTGCTTGCCACCTTCTTCAAGTCACTTGATTGCTGCATATCAATACTCTGACATTATTGTTTGCTGTATAAAAATGCTTAAGCTCCGGTAGAATATATGCTCCCATGAATAATGTTTATTTGTTAGTTTTTAGTCCCCACTTTTGTTTTGAGTTTCAATTCAAAAGTCATCCTTTAATTATTATTTTCCTTTTCGGTTGTGTGTTTCCTTCCTTTGAACTTAAGTGATTGAACCTTGTCTTAGTTCAAGTTCAATGTCCACTTTAAAGTTAGTTGTCTTTGCGGCTTTGTTTCATAGTAAAAGGCGAGCGCTATTGTTGAAAGTTCATGTTGAACTTGAACCTTTGAACCTTTTGGTTCAAGTTTCAAGGTTCAAAGTGAGTTGTGCGTCAGTCTTACCTTTGCTCGTTTGTTGTCTTTTGGTTTTTTATGCTGTGAAGACTGCTTTGTGTTGTGTTCTATGTTTCTTCTCAGAGTTGAACTTGAACCCTTGAACCTTTTGGTTCTTGGTTCAAGGTTCAATGTTCGAAATTCATAATACGAGGCCTCATTCAGAAGTGGTGCGTGTATCATGGAGGGAAATGATGGTGGGAAAGGGAATATTATAGCTGTAAATTTTTTTCAGATGCTTTAAATCTTGAACTTGAATTCAAGAAGTTCAATTTGCAGTCATATGTTGCTAGATGCAAATTTGATAGCCGAAGGTATGCCATAGAAAACTTGAATGTTGGTATTGATTTTCATCATGAACCTCAGCTAGAAGACTACTGGGAGAACTGTAATGATGAGTTTGAAGTCAGAAAGAGATTGTGGTCTCGGTTCACAGTTCAACAGATTGTGACGATGGGTTTATCTATGAATGTCTCCGATGTACAAGAGGATGAGGGTGAAGAAGTTGTTGATCCCGAGTTCAATGAGAAGATAGTTGATTGGGATAGAAAAGTAGATGACAACATTCAAGCTAAAACTTTCAATGTTATTAGACGGACTGAAAGATGGCTAAAGGACCGCCGTTTTGGACAACAATCCATTTCTACACCAAGGAGTAGAAAAGTTGGCCGAACTTGTGCAACTTTACAAGTATCTTTTCCCTCTTCTAACATTGCTATTGATGTTGCAGGTAATGAAAAACAGAGGACTGAGAAAATTATAACTGCAAACTTAGGAGAATATTCTCTAAGTTCCTCCCTTGTTCGCATCACATGCTCCCGTAGCAAGAACAGTCAGAAACTTCTCACAAATCCACTTGTGGGAGATTTGGACTCTAGAGAAGAAATTCAAGGGACGATGGATGCCCACTGCCCAGGTACCGGACAAGCTCACTGCTGATGCTACTGACAAGGGAAAGGAGATTCAAGAAGCAGGGGACTTTGTAAATGCCGTGGCTATTGTTATCACTAGCCAACAAACACCTCCACCCAAGGAAACGTTTACTGTCCCCAAATGGTTAAGCACTTCACTTAGCAAGAAACGAAATGTAATTCCAATCTCTATTCCAATGGAAGATATGATTAGTAAATGTTTGGGGAGGACATCAAAGTCCAAGAAACTCCAAACTGAAGCAGTGATAGATGTAGATGATCAAATGGCGCATTGGGTTGCAGAGGTAGCTCGACCTCCAATAGATAAAGATGCTGTGACCGTCACTGAAAAAGACTTTGTTATTGAGAAAGTTGATTTAGGGGTGGCCTCTTGAGCTGCAGACGCCAAACACCTGGAGACCTCCACCAAGAGAATTCTGACCAGGACTTGGAAGGACGAAAAAGATAAGAATGAAATGAAACAGATTATAATGCAGATGGATCAGTACATCAATGCCATACAAGATCCCAATCCACAACCGCTTTCCCAGGTACCTTTGTCATTTGACTCAAAGTCACCAATGAACCAGAAATTGCTTGATCAGGTTCAGAGAAGTTGGATGGTAGCAGGCATTTTTAGTGAGTGGCTCGAATCAATTGCTCAACAACCCACAAGCTACATCTTTGATCTAATTAAGGTATTTGGAAGTGCAGAGTTTGTGGGCAAGGAATTAGAAACATAAATAATCACCTGGGAGAAAGATAAAAGCAAATGTTAAGGATATAGCTTCATTCAGATTGAAGCAAGTAATATATAACGACATTGAACGAAGGGTCATGTCCCTGTAGGGTCATGACTCTACGTGGCATAAGCCACGTAGAAGTCATGCGCCTATAAATAAAAGGATGAAGAGTCATGTCCACGTAGGGGCATGACTTCTACGTGGCATAAGCCACGTAGAAGTCATGCCCCTACGTGGACATGACTCTTCATCCTTTTATTTATAGGCATCGACACTTGCTGTGAACTAAAACCAATAACCGTGGCAGTTTCACGAACCAGCAAGCTGTCGATATTATCATAGAAGATTAATAGTTAGAGTTATATAGATATACACATCGGAGGTAAAACATATTCATTGCAGTGATCTTATTAAAGTCTATCCTCACTACATATTACCAGACTATTGTATTCTCTATCTCTGATCTAAATTCCTTAACATGGTATCAGAGCCACGTTGGTAGAGAAATAATAAAATAGTGACACCTCTTTTCTAAAAAAAATTCAGACTTGCACTCAGAATCAAAGGAAAAACAATCATGGTGAACAATGTTTAGAGTGGAGGATAGACTCGAAGGCGCATCCAACTTCATCTTGTGGAGAATTTGAATAACAACAATTCTTCAAGAATTCGAACTAGATGTATACATAGAAGAAGATACTAAGATGGCCAAAGACGAGCCAGAGAAAACAACCTGGAAAAGACACAACAACAAGGCTAAGAAAATCATAATTGATGCTGTTAAAGATCACATTCTCCCAACCATCTCAAAACTAACTACAACTTATGATATGTTCAAGACCATTCAAAGCTCATATGAAATAAATAATGCAAGCATATTGCTCACTTTAAAACAAAAATTAATGCATATCTACATGAACAAAGGAGAAACAATCACATCCTATTTCATGAGGATTTCAGAATTAAAAGACCAATTGTTAACTATTGGGAATAATATAGATGATATGGAGCTATCTCTAATAGCACTTAAGGGATTACCATTTAGTTGGGTATCCTTTATTCAAGGCATTAGTGCTCGTCCGACACTACCAAAATTCGATCAACTCAAGAATGATTGTACTCAAGAAGAATCTCGACTAATCACAAGAGGATTGGGTCCAAACAAAGGGGGAGAAATTCAAGCACTACATGCTAACACAAGCAACAAAGGGAAGAAAAGGAGGTTCAAACGGAAGAGAGGAAATAATCACAAAAGCAAAGACTTCTCCAAGATTCAATGCTACAAGTGTGATAAATTTGGACACACTCACAGGTACTGCCCAGAAAGAAAGAAAGCTCAAGCAACCATAGCCGAAGTCAAGGAAGTAGAGAATCCTCTATTTTTCTTAGCCTTATCAAGCGAACTAAACTCAAACAAACATACGTGGATAATCGACAATGGAGCATCTCGACACATAACCGGTTTTAGAGATCAATTCGAAACCTTTGAAGGCCACTCAACTAAAGAAGTTACAATAGGAGACAATTCTACCTATCCAGTGAAAGGAATTGGGACCTGCTCAATTCAATTAAGAACAAGAGTTACATTACAATTGAAAGATGTTCTCTTTGTACCAGGTATCAAAAGGAATTTGGTCTCTATTTCAGGACTAGCTGATCAAGGATATCATGTCACCTTTGTTGGCAGCAATATTGTACACGAAAATAAAACTAGTTAATTAAGTTGTAATTGTCTTGGTTAGTTGGCAACCGAGGGGTGGCAGTTGCGGTGCGACGGTTGGCGCTCGCACCCCCTTGGTATCTTTATATACTTTCGAATGTAACTTGGGAATTACGATTATGAATGGAATAACATCTCTTATATTTTATCTGAGATCTATGGCATTATTATTCTACATTATGGGTTTTATCTGTATGTTATAAGTTATTCACCCGAGAGGGCAAACATTTGGTGCCGCTACCTAGACATACTCGAGAACGGAAGAAGCGGATGGCGCACGGACATGATGGGCCTACCCATTGGTGAGATAAACCCAGATGCCGACGACGCACAAACAGAGCTATACAGCGGAGAAGACACTGCGACAAGGGAATTTTGAATCCTGCTCCAGGTAGCCATCGAGACCTACGTCCAACGAGAGGCCACGGAGGCTGAAATCCCACCAAGTGCCATGTGGATTGCACTAGATGTTAGCCCTGCAGTAAATCGGTTGATGAACCACCTCCCCCGGTTGCTTGCACAGGCATTGTTGGCACAACAAGCTTGCCTGGAGGAGATTGCTCGGGAAGAGCGACGCCAACAAATCCTCCAACAGTACGAAGAAAGCAGCCGTCGGGAAGCGGAGCGTGATGGCACGAGGCCAGGAAGGAATTGAACCCTGAATTCCATAGGGATAAAGGAACATTCTATATTCAAATAAAGGTGTCATAATAGTGACACAAGTTGTATTTGATGAAATGAATTAATAAAGGAGTGTTCTGGTTTTATGTGTTGTTATTTATGGAAATGTACGACAATTAATGCCCAACCTATTAAACAAAGATAGAAATAAGAAAGCAGAAACGGACGAGTGGGAGGCCCCACAGAGGGCCTTGATTCTGGATTAGCAAGTAGAACATAGACGGAGGCTGAGGCAACTTGCCGAAGGACGACCTGCTGAAGGGTGGCTCGAAGGGAACCAAGAAGGTGTCACGGAGGGTGCACAAGCCGAGGGAAATTTCTACATGTTGCCAGAACACCATAGGGTGAGAAGCCACGAAGAGTTTCTAGAGGAAACAAGGTTACGGAGGAATCTAGTCGAAGAGACTCGGGATCAGTTTAGAAACTTATCCCTTACGCCACGAAGTGAGGATCACCAAAGGGAGCCAGGAGTGGGTGCAGGTGAGAACGAAGGGGAGGACAACTATACGATTGTAGGTGCGACACACGGCAGGCAAAACACCATACCCCCAGTCACCCACGTAGGACACACCACCGGCTCGGAGGGAGTGGCGTAGGGGCTCAAACATAGCCACAACCACCTCCGGGGAGACGACCCCCATCAATGGTGAGTAAACAGAAATTGCCGAAGTTCAACAGCGACGGGAAGGAAGATCCTGTCCGCCATTGCCGCACGTGCGAAAACATATGGTCAGCGAACGGTGTTACCAACCAAGACGAATGGGTAACACAATTCCCAACAACCTTAAGGGGAGTGGCCATAGACTGGTACTCAGATATGGATAAGGCCAAAGTCGGCACATGGCTCGACTTGAAGAAGGAGTTCGAGATAGAGTTCCGCCTCCTGAGAGACGACAACGAAATAGTCGCCGAAATCTATGGCACAAAGCAGAACAAGAACGAGATTGTCCGAGCCTGTAGTAGGCAGCTGAAGGAACTGTTGGGGAAAATGGAGAGTCAACCAATGGATGGGTTGAAAAAGAGATGGTTCGTGGAGAGACTGAAACACTCCCTTTGGAAGAAGATGAAAATTGTTCCACCGACATCGTACGAAGACGCATACAATAGAGCGATGGATCTCGACAGCGAGACCAAGACATCGAAGAAAAAAAAGAAGGATAGCTCATCTGAGGAAAGCAGCAGTGATGGCGAGGCTGGCAAAAAGGTGCAAGTGCTCCAGAAAGACATGGAGCGAATGAGGAGGGAATTCAAAACAATGAGAAGCACTGGTCGGACTGAAGGGGACATATGGTGCACTAAGTGCAAAGAGGAGGGACATACAAAGGGTACTTGCTCGAAGAAGGCATTCTGCAAGATTTGCCAAGTGATGGGACACTCCACCAAGGAGTGCCCATACAACATGAAGACCCGAAGTACGCAAATGAACCAGGTGTTGTTCATGGAGCAGGCCACAACATCCGCACCAGCAGGTACGGGCCAACAAACTAACACAACGACATCATTTGGAGGATACTGGGATAACAGACGTGGCAGCAGAAGAAATAACAACAATAACAATAACAAAAACCAGATCCAGTATGATGCCAAGGGCCGGCCAATGATCCAGTGTAGGGCTTGCAATCAGTGGGGACACTTCGCCCGCGATTGCACAAAGGAAGCCACCCCTCAGCACCTCTACCGATGGTGTGGGCCAGGCGACCATGAGGACGCAAATTGCCCGAAGCCTGGTGTAAACCTTCTAAACATAGAACCCGCGAAGGCAGAAGCGTTGGCAATCACAATGGCACAGGCCAAAAAGGTTGCATACCCAGATCCCCACACGGAGACCGAGAGAGTGCGGGAAGCAAGAGACGAGATCACAAAGGAAATGGCCGTACAAGGACAGAACAGCCATGAGGCCGCAAGTCTGCCACGGATGAGGGGAGAAGAGAAAATCTTACGGCAAATATTGTAGATAGAGGTACCAGTGAGGATTCAAGACCTCCTTGAGACCATATCGCAGTTACAAACGGCTATCTTAAACTCCGTACCCCCACAAGTGAAAATGAGGGAGGTTGTGAGCCCCACAGCTGACCCCGTGTTAAGGGAGGTCATAAGCCCCACGGTCGACCCCATGTTGTTGGTAGTCAACAGTGGATGCCAACCGATGGTGGTAGAAATGGGCATACTGGGGACTACCTTGACAGACACTATTGTGGACGGAGGGTCAGGAGTAAATGTGCTCCTAGAAGCGACATGGAAAATGTTGGGAAAGCCTACGTTATGGCCCCCCACGTTCAACCTACTAGGGGCAGATCAACACGGGATTAAACCCCTTGGTACACTCATGGGCCAGCAGGTGATGATTCACACGCAGCCATTCTTGCTGGATTTTGTAGTAATTCCCCTAAAGCAGAAAGGGTATGATGCCATTCTCGGGCATGGGTGGCTCATTGCAGCAAAAGCGAACCATAACTGGAAGCATAATACTCTTTCCTTGGAAAACGTGGGGAGGAAGTATGTGATCGATCTCCGTACGTAGATGGTGAGTGAGGAGTTAGCATCCTCCTCCGACTCGGAATCTGAGGGAGACCAGTTGGGGGAGGGTGGAGACGGACGCCGCATGGAGCCTAGTGACGAAGGGGTGTTAGAATTGGAGGCATGCTCAGGGGACGACGGGGACTCCTTGAATGGCCTCTTCCATTGGCAAATGGGAGATTATGAATTATTTACACCCTCGTGCAATGTATTGACCATCGAGGAAGAACCAGATATATTTCCCCCAGAATATGGAGAGTACAAGGAAGGGGAGGCCTCGATGAATGAGACGTCGGCACACCAATTCTCGAAGGGGGAGCCCATTAAATATCAGGAATCCAATTTAAAGGAGACAAATCTTGGGGGGACGAGTGACCCCAAGATCATTCTTGTCGAAGATGACTGGAATCCAGTGCTGAAGGCTGTAGCCTTCAAAATTTTCCTTGAATACAAGGATGTCTTTGCATGGACGTACAAGGACCTGAAGGGCATGCCCCCAGAGTTATGTGTACACTGAATAACATTGGTACCGGGAGCCCAACCGGTAAGGAAGCAGCCTTACTGTATGAACAAGAATTATGCTACACGGGTGAACGACGAAATTGAGCAGATGTTGGAAGCGGGCATAATCTTCAAAGTACAGACAAGCGAATGGGTGTCTCCCATTGCGATTTCCCTCAAGAAAGAGGCCAATCAGATACGGATCTGTGTAGACTTCCGGTGTCTGAACACTATCAATATTAAAGACCCGTTTCCCATACCCTTCACCGACAACATCTTGGAGGAAGTAGCTGGACATGAAGTCTATTCCTTCATGGATGGGTTCTCTGGGTACAACCAGACATCCATCGCGGAGGAAGATAAGTTGAAAACAACCTTCGTGGTGGAGGACGGTGTGTATGCATACAACCGAATGCCCTTCGATCTATTGAATGCACCTGCCACCTTTTAGTGCATCATCTTGCACATCTTCGACAAGATGTCAATGGGGAACTTCAAAGCCTTCCTGGACGATTGGTCTATTTACAGCGGACAGGACATCCACCTAAAAACTCGAGGAGTGCCTAGAGAGATGTCGAAGGGCACGGTTGGCCCTCAATCCGAAGAAATGTAGATTCATGGTACCACAGGGAAGATTGCTTGGACACATTGTGTAAAGAAGGATTGAAAACAGACCCGGACAAGATTCGGGTAATAGTAGAAATGGAACCTCCTACGGACGTCACTGGGATAGAGTCCTTCCTTGGTCATGTGGGGTACTATAGGAGGTTCATCAAGAACTTCGCTGAGGTGTCCCACCCATTGGATAGGTTGACACGGAAAGGGGAACTGTACATCTGGATAGAGCCACAGAGCAAGGCCTTTGAAGAGCTAAAGACGAGGTTGATGGGAGCACCCATACTGGCATACCCGAATTGGGATAAGGAATTCCACGTTCACGTGGATGCCTCAAATTATGCCATCGGGGCTACATTAGCCTAGGTAGGAGGACACGGGTTGGACCACCTCGTTTATTTTGCGAGCAAGTTGCCCTCGAAGGCTGAAAAGAACTACAGTACCACAGAATGCGAAGCCCTCGGCATGGTCTATGCTGTACAGAAATTTTGTCATTACCTACTGGCTACACCATTCACATTTTATGTAGACCACTAGGCACTCATGTACTTGGTAAACAAGCCGATTATCCAGGGGAGGATAAGCCTTTGGCTATTGCTACTACAGGAGTTCACATTTACAATTGTGGTAAGACCGGGGCGAAGCCATGTCATAGCCGATCAGCTGTCCCGGATTAAGTCAGGGGAACCTCCAGAGGGAGTAAATGATGATTTTTCTGATGCGCACTTGTTCCAAATAGCCGTACTTCCTTCGTGGTACAAGAAGATTGGAGAGTACCTGTCGACGTCCTGATTTTCGGAGGGTATGCCCCCAAGGGAACAGAGAAAGCTCGTATTGAGGAGCAGGACTTTTTCGCTCATCAACGGTTTACTCTACAAAATGGGGCCAGACCAAGTATTAAGGCGTTGTGTCATGGAGGAAGAAGTCCCGAGTGTATTAAGGGAGGCACATGAAGGACCCGCAGGTGGACATATGGGCCTAGACACTACAGCCTGCAAGGTGCTTCTGGCAGGACTGTGGTGGCCAACCGTACATCACGACGCTATGGAGTGGGTTGTGGGGTGTGACACTTGCCAACGGGCGTGCAAACCTTTGAAGCGGGACTTCATGCCCCTCAACCCGTCGCACGCACAGGAACTCTTTGAACGATGGGGACTCGACTTTGTAGGGCCTCTTAAGGCTAGCCGCACACAATGGTGCCATTACATTGTGGTTGCGACAGAATACTTGACTAAGTGGGTGAAGGCGAGGGCTCTCCTGGATAACTCCGCAGTAAGCACAGCTAAATTTATCTATGAACAAATCATTACATGATATGGTATACCTATTCAGTTGACTAGTGACCAAGGGGGCCACTTCGTGAACCATGTCATACAGCTGTTGACCTCAGAGTTTAAGATTTTTCACTCATTATCAAGCCCGTACTACCCACGTGCCAATGGGTAGGCCGAGGCCACGAACAAAATATTGGTATCGGTAATTTACAAGTCCTGCGGAGTAGAAAAGGAAGATTGGGAAGAGAAGTTACCCTCTGTACTATGGGCCTACAGAACGACTTACAAGGTGACCACGGGTCAGACTCCGTTCCAATTCATGTACGGGAAGGAAGCTGTGGTGCCAGCAGAATTCATGTTGCCAAGCCTTTGCATTGCAGTAGAGAACAGACTCGGGCATATGGAGAGCCTGAGGGAGAGACTGTATGCCTTAAGCAAGTTGGACGAAAAAAGAATGATGGCACAATGGGCCATAGAGGCAGCCTAGCAAAGACGGAAGGTCTGGCACGGCAAGCATCTTCGGCGAATGAAGTTTACTCCTGGGTAGTTAGTGTTGAAATTCAATGGGAGGAACGAAATCAAACCAAGAAAATTTAAAGTGTGATGGCTAGGGCCCTTCAAGGTACGCGAGGTCAATACCAACGGGGCGATTGAGTTGTGGACGCTCGACGGGAAGGAGATACCAGACGCCATCAATGGGTCGAAATTAAAATAGTACCACGAACGGGCGACCGATCTCGGACCCTCTACAAGAAATTAAAAAAAAAAAAAACAAAAAAAAACCGTATGGTCATACAGGTCCGACGGTGGGACCACTGTGCGGTGGATACCACGCCCACACAAACATAAAACGCCCACTGCGCAAAGCATAAAGGCATAAACACGTAGTCGCACAAACACATACGCAGCTGCATAAACACGCAACGACAAGGGATAAAATTACAACACAGCACCGAAAGGAAAAATATCTCGGAGGGAGGAGATTGCACCGGCACACCCGCACGCCAAGTACACCCACCCGCCATACACTGTACTATCGATCGACAGAAGCAAAGGGAACGCTGGCAGTTGGAAGCGAAAAAAAAGTGGCAGCAAGCAGTTGGAAGTGGCAAAAGTGGCAAACTGGTTTTAAAGCTATAAAAGTAGATTAAAGAATTCATCCGAGACCAATGGACACAAATAAGAACAAGGCAGATTGGCGAAAATGGTTACAGTCGTTAGAAGACAAGTTGCAGGGAGGGTGAAAAGCTTCAGAAGCGAGTGCAGACATAGGCAAACGAGTTTTGCCATTTGGGGTGCATATTGCAGGCAGCCTCGAGATGAGCAAGAGTCAGAAAAGCAAGAAGGATCGTCCAAAACCCTTGGCGACAAACGACAGGGATGAGGTAACAGCAAATAATATTGTGTTTGAAGGTCTGAATGGAATAGACTGTCGGAACTGGTGGGCGAAGACACCTCACGATGATCTGATAAAGAAAAGCCTTCGCCAGGCACAGGTACACTGGGCCGTCCAGATGCCAGTTTTCTATATAAAGGACTTTGAGGTGGTTTTGCGTGCCATGATTGGCAGCTATGACAGACACTGCCACCAGTCTGTATTTGATTATCAACACCAGCAGATAACCGTTTCATTCACGGCAGGCGAGTTCACCAGGGTGTTTGGCATATCGGGGGTGAAAGGGAAAAAAATAGACACTTCACAGAAAATATCTCCAGAAAATCGTGCCACATTATTGCAGTTGATGTTGCGCGATAACCTCACCCAGGGAGAAAAAGATAGCCTCAAAAGTGCAGGCAAGAGTCGGGGGGTAAAGAAAACATTTTTTGCCAAGGGAGTATGGCGATGCCTGTTGTCCGTGGTGAAGAGTCACCTCATAGGTGCCAGCTGTGCGTCTGACATAGCTATCGCATAGATAGTGTTGATGAATGGGCTGCACAATGGGGTGGTATATGATTGGGGGTCACTACTCGCAGATAGAATGGACGAGTTCATGGCCCTGCAGTACAAAAAATTTTACATGCCCCATCACGCCATTGGGTTATTTCTAGATGCAGTTCGCACACAGATCACCCCAGGCTCACAGCCATTGGAGCCGTAAGGGCGTGTTGCACCAGACCGGCCGCCCATATTCTATTGGTCGCACTTGGACATCTTGGCACATGGTGCAGCGGCACGTTTGGGCACAAAAAGAAAGAAGGCCGCCATGGCCGACACAGAGTCTGACACAGAAGAGTCTGATGCAGAGGAGGATGCAGATAGCGCCAGGGAAGAATCCGCAGACACCTCCCAGGTGAGCGGAGGGAGCTTCCAGTTGGCAGGAAGAAGAGGCGACTAGTTGCTTGAAGAGGAGGTAGTGGAATCGGCCGGTACAAAAGGGTTTGTTTTAGCATCGCAGGTACAGGTCCACTTTACACCAGCATGCTTACCGAAGACTTGTCAGTTGGCGGTGCCGCGGTCATTCGGGACAGTGAGCGTAGTCACCACGGTGCCAGTTCCTAGCTTTGGGCAGCCTCGGGTGACGATAGCGATGACACCACCATGGGTGGAGACCTTGGCGAGTGCAGAGGCTTCCATGGTGCACGATGTGCTAGAGGTTTCCATGGTGCACGATGTGCCGGATGTGCCAGGTTTGCCAGGCTATATGTAGGAGGCAATGACGGAAGTAGGTGCTCTTCATGGTGACCTCAGTGCTTGGTTGAGCCGTTACCAGCTTACACCTGTGGCACCAGCGAGAGAGGCCGCTCTATCTCCAGGCAGGACCATGCATTCCTTGGATGTCATTGATCTAGAGGAAGGGAGTTCTCCGAGTAGTAGGGTGCTTCAGAGGGTTGCGTCACCCCCTGCGGTTGTAGTAACCAGTCCGTACAGAGAGGAGGGGGTGCCTTTGGGAGTACAACAAGGTACAAGAGAGTTGGAGCAGTTCATTGGCGAGATGACTCTGAGAGCACAACGGCTTGTGTCATCTGCCACACTCCGCCATGGTTGAGCAGATCGAGGGGCTATTGACCTTTGCCTGCACCGGATGCAGAGAGGAGTTTGAGAGGTGTTTTGAGTGTGCTGGGTGGCCTGAGACGGAGAACCAGGCGATGTTGGAGGCTTGGAGCCTCACTGAGGGGGTTGGCGAGACCCGGATGCAGTTGTTGTTGAGAGAGGTGGAGCAGGCCTTCTGAGAAGGTTATCTTGGGCTTCGGAGGACACAATAGACAGCAACGATAGTTGAGGCTTTGCGCGTAGCAGCAGTGACAGCTCGAGAGGAGCTGACTATCGGGTTTCGGGAGCTAGAGGCTACCATGGCATAGGCTTAGACAACAATGGACACTTTAGTAGCAGAGAAGTTTGCCTTACTGATACAACTGGAAGAGGAAAGGGCATCCAGAGGCCAGTTGGAGACTCGATTGGTCAGTGCACTGGAGAGCGTGGACAAGAAGGATAAGGAGGTGTTGGAGGCAGCCTATATGGTAAAGACTACCATGGAGTGGCAGATGGTGGAGCGGGACTTGAAGAGGAGCACGGAGCAAGTGTACGAACTCTGTGGGCAATTGGCGTCCGCTGCTACACCACCACTGACGCCTTCTTCATCAGGGATGCCCTCTGCACCCCCTTAGTTTTTTATTTTGGGTTCTATAGTCCCCATGTATTCTCCATTTTGTTGTAAGTCGCCTGGAGACGACTTTTCTTTTGGGGAGGATGATGTTGGCAACAATATTGTACACAAAAATAAAACTAGTTAATTAAGTTGTAATTGTCTTGGTTAGTTGGCAATCGAGGGGTGGCAGTTGTGGTGCGATGGTTGACGCTCGCACCCCCTCGGTATCTTTATATACTTTCGAATGTAACTTGGGAATTACGATTATGAATGGAATAACATCTCTTATATTCTATCTGAGATCTATGGCATTATTATTCTGCATTACATGTTTTATCTGTATGTTTTAAGTTATTCACCCGAGAGGGCAAACAACCTTCCATGAAGATAAAGTTCTACTCTAGCCTAAAAACTCTAACATAAAGAATGCTATTCCTATAGGATCTAGAGATGGTAGTTTATACAAATTATGTAATACTCAAAACAAGCTCTAAATCATGAAGTATCAAACTCTAATGAAATTTGGCATAGAAGATTAGGACATCTTCGATTTAGTGCCCTACCTTCTATAGGGAAAATTACCATAGGATTACCCAATCTAAAATCTGATCATGTTGGAACTTGTAAAGGATGTGCTCTAGGGAAGAACTCAAAAGGGTCCTCTCCCTCAAGTGAACACAAATCAAAAGTTGTACTAGAACTTGTCCACATTGATCTGTGTGGTCCAATGTCATTACCATCACTAGGGGGATTCTTTTATTATGTGATATTTGTTGATGATTACTCTAGGAAAACTTGGATCTATTTCATAAAACTCAAAGAATCAAATGAAGTGTTATTGAAATTTAAAGAATTTAAGGCCCTAGTGGAAAATCAAACTGGGAAGAAAATAAAGACTCTAAGATTAGATAATGGGGGTGAATATATCTCTGAAAATTTTAAAGAATTCTACATTTTTGTTGGGATTAAGAGGGATTGTACTATACCTTATAATCCTCAACAAAATGGAGTTGCAGAAAGAAAAAACAGAACCATCATCGAAGCTGATAAAACCATGATGCATGATCAAAATCTACATATCTCATTTTGGGCTAAAGCCTCAAATACAACAGTGTACATTCAAAACAGATGCCCTCATTCAATCCTAGAGAATATAACACCTGAAGAAGCCTTTATAGGAAATAAACCATTTTTAAGCCATCTAAGAATCTTTGGTTGCCATGTGTATATTCACGTTCCTAAAGAAAAGAGAACCAAACTAGAACCCTCTGGGAAGAAAGACATATTTGTTGGCTACAGTGAAACCATTGAAGGATACAGAGTCTATATTCCAGGACGAAGATCTATTGAAATCAGTAGAGATGTCAAATTTGAAGAAGATGTTGCTTATAAACTATCTCTAAGTGCAGAAGATGATCTAACTGCAGAATCAGATGAAAATCCTACAATTGAAAATCAGAGGGAGAATAGCATAGAAAATCATGAACTTCAATCACCTAATTTCGAGAATGCTGAAAATCCTAACAACAAGAAAAGACCACTATGGGCAAGAAAGATGATTGAAGAAAATAATGTGGAACCCGATGAAATCTTCAAAGAGAATAAGAAAACAAGAAGTCAATCATGCTATGTTGCACTCATGACCGAACTTACAAAATTTGAACCATCAAATGTTGAAGAAGCTTTAACATGTCAAGCTTGGAAAGATGCAATGATTGAGGAATACCAATCTATCTTAAAAAATGATGTCTGGGACATTGTACCTAGACCAAAAGACAAATAGTTGTCTCATCAAAGTGGTTATTCAAAATCAAATATGCACCAGATGGTAGTATTGAAAAACACAAAGCCAGATTCGTTGCCAGGGGGTTCTCTCAAAAGGCTGGAATTGATTACGAAGAGACATTTGCTCCAGTTGCCCGATATACTTCTGTAAGAACTATCATTGCCATTGCAGCTTCCAAAGGGTGGAAGATACACCAAATGGATGTGAAGACCGCATTTTTGAATGGTGTTATTGAGGGAGAAGTATATATAGAACAACCTGAGGGCTTTGCTACACATGATAGAAATCTCTATGTGTGTAGACTAAAAAAAGCTCTCTACGGCCTTAAGCAAGCTCCCAGGGCATGGTACGGAAGGATAGATAGTTATCTCTCCAAACTAGGATATTCCAAAAATGAAGTAGACTCTAACATATACTTCAAAATATCGGATGGTGACATGTTAATACTTGTTCTCTATGTTGATGACTTGTTGATAACAGGAGAAGATCACCTCATTGCGAAATGCAAACAAGATCTTGTGGCTGAATTCGATATGAAGGATCTAGGTCTACTGCACTATTTTGTGGGCCTAGAAGTATGGCAAAAAGAGAATTATATTTTCCTAAATCAAGGAAAATACACCACTGATATCTTGATCAAATTTGGTATGATAGATTGTAAGCCTCTATCCATTCCAATGGAAACAAATCTTCATAAGCTCAAAAGTGAAAGACTAGATTCAGAACCTACAAATCCTACATACTATAGACAAATTATTGGATCTCTTATGTACCTGATAAATACTTGCCCTGATATTTGTTACGCTACCAATGTGTTAAGTCATTTCATGTGCGAACCTAAGAAGATTCACCTAATGGCTGCTAAGCATATTCTGAGATACTTGCGTGGCACTATTGGACTTGGCCTGAAGTATAAAAATGTTGAGATACAACTCCAAGGGTATTCTGATTCCGACTGGGCAGGAAGTTCCATTGATCATAAAAGTACAATGGGATGTTGCTTTAGTCTTGGATCAGCTATGATATCCTGGTTTAGCAGAAAACAGTTAGCAGTTGCTCAGAGTTCCATTGAAGCCGAATATATGGCTGCCTCCATGGGAGCACGTGAGACAGTATGGTTAAGGAAATTGCTAGTTGGACTATTTGGGAATCCCCTAAACCCCACTGTGATAATCAAAGCTGCACCAAACTTTTTGTAAATCTAGTTTTTCATAATTGATCCAAGCATATAGAAATCCCATACCATTACAGAAGAGATATGGTAGACAGAGATGTCATCAAATTGACCTACATCAGCACTGAAGAGCAAAGTGCCGACATATTCACCAAACCTCTTGCAAAGTTGAAAGTGGAGTACTTTAGAGGTAAACTTGGTATGACTAAATTATAATGGAAATTTCTGATATTAATCTTAATCATATGTAATTGATATATTCATGAATATCTTGAATGCAATATTGCATGTATGTGTTATGTCATGGAAGGTGACGATCTTTCATGCGATGTAAGTGTAAGATCGCTATTGTAAGGTGACGACTTTCACAATAGCCTAATCTGTTATCAAGATTGACTACATTAAGTTGCTCTCCCGGAATGTGCCGGAAATCTTTATACTAAATTTGCTATGATGAGTTATTGAATTGTTATCATTAAATGATTGTTTCGAAATATGTCGGAAATTATGATAACAATCATATCATGATTGACTACATTAATTTGCTGTCCTAGAATGTGCCGGATATCATGATACTAAAATTATTTCACTTGTGATAATGACAATGTTACAATTGTCACTAGAATCAAGGTTGTAATCTGATAAGACTTCAAGTAGTTGTTGTCCCAGAGTGGTGGATATCAGATAATCCATATCTCTCTGAGATATGAAGTATTTCACTAGTAAGTGTTACTGAGTGAATGACCATGTCAAATGAATGTGTATATCTAGAATGTTGTTCCTTAAAACTTAATTATGAAATTGAATCCTGTTTTGCTAAGAGGGAGTGTTAAGGATATAGCTTCATTCGGATTGAAGCAAGTAATATATAATGACATTGAGCGAAGGGTCATGCCCCCGTAGGGTCATGACTCTACGTGGCATAAGCCACGTAGAAGTCATGCCCCTATGTGGACATGACTCTTCATCCTTTTATTTATAGGCATCGACACTTGCTGTGAACTAAAACCAATAACCTTGGCAATTTCACGAACTAGCAAGCTGTCGATATTATCATAGAAGATTAATAGTTAGATTTATATATATATATATATATACACATCGGAGGTAAAACATATTCATTGCAGTGATCTTATTAAAGTCTATCCTCACTACATATTACCAGACTATTGTATTCTCTATCTCTGATCTAAATTCCTTAACAACAAATGGGTAGCTGTGCTGAAACAAATGAGAGATACCCAAAGGTATGGAGTCATGAACATCCTGGTAGAAAAACTAGTGCATGGTCTAGACGACAATGTTCTTTTTGTATGTAAAGAAAATATCGAAAGGAGGAACTCAATTATTGAACAGGGGCATGAAGAATCAATCAAACTTTTGAAGGAGTTAAAAGAATTGATTAATATTATGCAAAAAGATATGAAGTGCATAGATATTCAACTCCTGAAAGATGATAGGAAGACACTTGAAGATTCAGCTAATATGATTCAAGCCTTCAAGGATCGAGTTCAACAAATCCAAGAAGCAAAATCCTTAACAATAGAAGACTTCTCAAAAATTGCACGAATTGAATCCATGCTGGTTGTTTGCTTTGATCATCTCGAGACACATAAGGGCAAAGTTGTACAGGTGAGCAAGAAGAAGGAGGTATGGAAGCAGCAGATACTTCATATTGGTCTTCCGCATTACCAACTCATCCTCAGTTTCTCTACAACTCATTTGGAATGGCGCAATATCCGTAGCACTCCTTCGCCTCAGGAGAAACAGGTGGATGCCACGTCGACTGTTGGAGCTTGATCACATAGTCGTTGCTCGCGGCTTATGCCGCTTTTCCTGTTTTGGTAGTTGCTTTTTAGTTATAGGGATAGACTTCTTTGACTCTCGGGGAGAGTTAGACATTTTACTTTGGTTTTAATTGTAACGAACTATCATGGCCTGGTGGCTATATATACTTTGTTATAAGCCTTGTAAAAGGTCCAAATTATTTTTGGTTGAGATAGGACATAAGCTTTATATTTTTGCAGTGCTATGTATTCTGAAGGAAAGACAATTTGATCTGTGAATGAAATTGCAACATATTCCATCTTTTAAATCTGCGTATTTATGAATTGAAGTGTGAATCTCTGTGAAGATTTGATTCAATTGTGGAATTTGTCATCTTTCTTATGCAGTGTATGTGAATGTGCAAAAAGAAAAACTTCTGAAATGTCTGTCTTGCCAATTAAAGGAATGAAAGTCTGTGAGCTTTTTAAAAATATCTGTGCTTAAAAATATTTGCGGTATTCATTTTGTGTTGACAAATGAATGCTTAAATATTTTTAATGCTTTCTAGTAAAAAATGTGCATAGAAATTGTTGTAACCTAAGCTTATTGAAAATCATTCTTGGGGAGCTGTACCCATATACAGAGGTTAACTGTTTAAGCAGTTATCCAACTGTTGGTGTGTTTTGTCTTTTGTTTATGGACATGCAGATGTTAGAGAATTAAATTGTGTGAAAGACAAATCTATTCACCAACAAATTTTTGGTCTCGAATAGTAGATTAGATCCAATCATGAGGCAGGGCTGTCTTGTGATTAGCTTAAATATTCATCCTGTGTGCATATTGAAGGGACATTTTGTAAATAGGCTGGAGTCAAGAAGATATACAAGGTCCCAGAGGCGTGAAGGAGTGTTTGATTCTGTATTTCAAGAATTACAAAATTTGAATTTTTCCTCTTCCTTTACACCCAAAGGAAGAGCAAGATGTAGACCTCCAAGCTCGTCTCCAGTTTTACCTGTGTCTTCCGTTTGTCATGCCCTAACTTTGCATGGTGTTGCGCTTCTTGCTGCTGCATGAGGTGGAACGGTAGAACAATAGATAATAAAATCTTTCTTAAAATCTGGATTAACAAGGGTAGGTGCTTGCGCTATAGCGTCTTTTATCGCTTCAAATTCCTTCTTCCCCTCATCACTCCACTTGAATACCTTCTTTTCACTCATCAGGTTCACAATGTATCTAGTGGTCTCCGCAAAACCCGTCCTGGAAATGACCTCTGCGATTTTGCAAAAAATGAGCATGTATCTAGTGGTCTCCGCAAAACCCGTCCTGGAAATGACCTCTGCGATTTTGCAAAAAATGGCAATGCTCAAGAAATGTCAAAATCCCATCCCCATGTCCCCGTTTCGTCCCCGGTATCAGTATGAGGGAAAAATGCCCGGGGATGCATCCCCATGGAACACAACTTGTAGCTCTTCATGCACTAATGCTTCCAGACATTGATCATTACTTTGGATTATTTTGTTGACTTGGATATTTTCCATTGCTTCCTTGACTTCCACTTCAACTCATTCTTCCTTTGGTGCAATGCATGAAAAGTGATCTTCCATTGCAATACATTGATCATATTATTGCTGGTCGTGGGAATTAAAAGTGTATTAGTAGGATTATATCTCCATATTTCATTCACAACTTCCTTCTTATTGGTGTTGAATATTCAAATCATATCGATCAAATTCTAAGAGTATATTGGAGTCTATTTAAGTAGACTTGAGAATCCTTTAACAAGTCAATTTGGGAATTTGGCAGTTTGTGGACTTTTTACCAATTCATGTGGTGAAGGGAAACATGTATTTGTTGATCGATTTGATTCCAACCAAACAGCGTAATGATTAGAAGGGAGCCGATATGCTAATGAATCTTTGCTAGGTGCTTTTGTAAGAGGTTGAATGAGATGAGTGAAGGAGAGTTTGCTCCTTTTGCTGGCCAGTTAGTTCCTTCATAGGTTGGCATGACTTCTTTTACTTCATGGACTTCATTTGGAATCCTAGACATGGAAGCAAGCATTCATGGAAGACATCAGGATCATGGTTGTTCGCTAGACATCATTAACTACTCATATTAAGCCTTGGAAATGATTAGAGTGAGGTCGACTAGCAGAAAATAGTGTGGGATTTAAATGACATTTGCTGCTGGGTGTTTAGGAGGATACGTGAGTCTTGCCAGGCCAAGTCGAGGGCTCTGTGTGTGTTATTTTTGATTGCAAGAGCTTCCAATGAGATGACATAAGCTTAATGTTTTCTTCAAGAGCTTATCTTGCAGAGTTTGGAGCACCTCGATACCTTCAGATATTTGGTTCAGGACTACAGATTATTTCACTATGTAAAGTCAGGGCATTACCTCCCATACCATCTTCAAAGAGAAAAAGGTTGCTGGTCATTTGCATGTAAACTGACTAAAATTATGTCCTTTATTCCACAACAAATGAGTTTCTATTTTCTATGTTCCAAGAGTTCAGAAAACTCGTAATTTCTGCTGTATAATTCTATTACTATTGAATAATAGTGTAATTCATTGCATAAGACTTCTTATTTTCTGAAAATTGTTGAAGAATCTTGCTCTTTAATCTGAAGTAATTATCAAAAGATTAAATATTCCTTAAGTTTGTGATCCCCAAAGCAATTACATATGCAAAACAAATAGTTACAAACTCAAAAAATCAGAAAACACTATAAGCAATTAAAATGTTTGATATTATTACAAGTGGGAGAAACAAAAAAAAAAAATGGTTCAAACTAAGGTAATATCCTATAGTGGTATCAGAGCGGTTGAACCTGCCAGTCTTGGAGTTGAGAGTTGTTGGCAAACGTGTGTATCAGATTTTGGTGAACTTGAGTTGCATGACAGTTTGGAAAGCAATTTTCAACTCGGAAAAATATTGCAGCTAGAGCAAATCAGAACATGGGTCTTTTCTCAAAAGATTTAAATGATTCATTTTAGTGTATTGAGCCTAGGAACTTACAGAAAGAGAAGGAAGTGGGAAATTGGCTCTTTGTAGTTGGAAAAGTATTGGAGTTTATGCAATTTCCAAATGATGTTCTTCTTAAGTTGAAAGAATTGGAATAATGTTTGTCCAAGGTAGACCAATTAGAATGGAGGATTTTGAATTGGGATTTGAAGCCATCAATGCTCACTTTGGTCCAGCACAAGCTTATGGAACATCTTCATGATGATGTAAGACTTGCAGTTACCTCTTGTCTCAGTGAGATCACAAGAATTGCGGTTCCTTTAGCATGCTACAATGATGACATAATGAGGAAGATTCTATAGCTTCTTATTGGAAGCTTTCATGGGTTCGGTGATACCAGAAGTCCTCCTTTGATAAGAGGGTTAAGATTTTAGAATTTATGGCTAAGGTCAGGTCATGTGTTATATTTCTTGATCTCAATGTAATTATTTAGTTTTCCAAAAATTTTAAGGCTTCTTTGCCAAAGTCAGAAAGCTTCATGCCGAAATCTTAAAACAGCTATGTGAACTATTTTGTGCTTGATTTTAAATGAGGATGATGATATCTTCAAGCAGTTGCAATCTGACTTGTTGGCCATTTGGAGAAAGAAGCAGGAAAAGGGTGCACATTTAATTGCTTTAATGTTAAAAGCAGGCTAGGTGCACCCTTTTGGAGCCTTTACCACTTAGGATTTGGTGGAAAGCCAAAGGGAGCGCTTCTAGGGAGTCTTATCCACCCAAGCTCAAGGCACAAACCTGATTGTCACACTGCTAGAGGAATTTATCCACTAAATTTTTTTCCAAACATGTTGAGAGTGTTCTAGAACCACTTTTGTCTCCTGAAACATGACACAAATCTTTGAGGCATGCTTCATGGCTGTTCCTGCCACATAAAATAGGGAATCCTCCCTAGGTACACTCCATGCTCTTCTTTGCCACTAAAATACTAGCATTGACCTAAAAAGCATGCTTCACTACTTATGCCACTTAAAACATGACAATGCCAATGCTGTTCACTCCTAATGCATCTTCGTCATGTAAACATCAACAAAACACCTAGGTGACCTCTAGGACACTTGTTGCCAATTGAATCATTCTTTATTTGTGTTAGCTGCCTCCACTTTGCAGTTTCAAGTCAAGTGCACTCTTCTTGTGTTATTGTCACTTTAAATTGTTAGGCAAACTTTATATTTTATTCATTCTCTTCCAATTCCTCATTACTTAGACAAGTCTACTTCCATCTGAGAAGCTTACATCATTACTTGCTTACACTTATGGCTTGACCAATGGACAATAAAATGACAAATCTTGCCCAAGTCAAAACAAGAACAAAATCAGCACAAATAATACCACAACAAATCAGATTTCTATTAAGCTGCTTATTTTATGCTAGAAACAGTTTTGTCCAGACAAAGAAATTATAAAGTACAGCTTTCATCTCTTGTATCTATAGATATTAATATTGATGTATCTTATACCATACTTGCTTCTGTTTGTTACCAATCATCAAAAGAAATGCTAATATTCTTGTGAGACATGGACCAGCTCTGATACCATGTGAGATTTTGCCAAGATCAAGAGGCAATGGAAAGCACAAATAAGAGAGAACAAAATATTGATAGGAATAAAACTATATTCTATCAAGATGAAAAATATGATCAACTAGATCATTAATCGATACATACAATGAATATGAGCCTGCTTATATAGGCAAGGCTATATGGATATGTGAGCACACAAACATGACATGTGGCTCAATAAGAAACAAGGGTAGGTAGGAAATAGGTGTGGGTAGGTAGGAGAAATAATATAATAGTCCACATGAGGTGGATCACCCACTGAATGTGGAGTGTAACAACAAGATCAACACCATAAAAGGTGGAATTTCTCCTACACACATTATCCCAATGTGGCACAAACACCCAAGTGTCTCATACCCAAACTACTATGAAATGCATTTCCTAAGTAAACTTAAGTAAGGTGTAATAATATCCATGATGAATAATTATTTACACCAACACCCCCCTTTAAGTGCAACTTAGGGGAATGCACTTTAAGTCTACAATGCAACTAAGCAATGCAAGATGGTTCCCGACTACGAGGCCATGTTAGGTACCCATGTACAAATGCAAATGCATGAAAACCAATGCAAGGAAATCTCTCACAAAGTGGGGAAAGAGAGAAAATCCCGATGGGAAAAAACCCTCCCCCAAAAGAGAGATGAAAACTAGATATAAAGGACTCTCATAGAAGTATGTGAAGGACAAAACCCCATGTGAGGAAAAAGTCCCCCTCATATGAGAGAAGAATAAGAGAGACTAGGAAGCCCCCCCTCAATCTGGAATCTGCACCAATGATAGAAGCTCGAAGATGAATGAAGAAACTGCTCCATGAACATCGAACAACATTCCTCCCCTTTAGGAAGAAACAAAACCAAAGGTGTATCCATGAAGTCTCCCCAACCATGAAAGGAAGATGGAGAAAAAATACTCATGATGAAAGGAATCTCTGAAAACTGCTCAAGTGTCCCCATGTCGATGCTAAAAGGTACCCCCTCCAAAGGTGGTAAACTGTGCCACACTGCTGAAAAAGGCACTCCAAGATGTAGTGGAGATGAATATAGAACAATGTCCAAAGACTCATATGTCTCCTCAAAAGATAAAGAGACCTCCTCCAAGTGTTGTACAAAAGTATCCACAATCATGTCAACCTCTAAAGATTGATCATGTAGAAAATGCAGAAGAGGGTCAGAGTGATCCCTCGCACCAATCAAAGAAGGATCATCTTCATCAAAGAGAAGATGAATGTCATCAATGGTATCTCCCAAATCTACAATGTAGGAGTCCACAAACAAACCTGCAACGTCTGTCAAGTAGGCATCCCAATCAACTGAAATTGGAAGACATGAAATATCCTGCTGCACTGAATCACAAGAAGGCAAAACTGTTGCACTAGCTGCATCATCAGGTGCAATAGGTGGTGTGATATCAATAGAAGGAGATGAAATGAAAGGCTCAAGAACGGGGTCACATGTGAGAATCCCCAAGTTCAAATGCCCAAAGTTCTCAAAATCTGAATCATCAACATATGAAGAATCAACCTCATCGATAGGACCAAAATGTGAAAAAGAGTACAACCGAGATGCATGATCAACCACCCTAGTCGCAATGATAGCTCCACTCTCCAAGTCTCTAATGATAACTGAATCAGGTGTGAACTCCACAGTTTTCCTAGTTGCCCCATGTGTGATTTGATAGATGGAAAGAAGATTATTTGTCAAGTGGGGTACACAACACATCATTGAAGGAGTTATCCCCAATGGCAATAGATCCTTTCCCAATCACATCCATGTATGTATGATTTCCCATCAAAATCTGTGGCATGTGGCAAGGCTCAAATATAGAAAACATAGACTGCGAAGATGCCATATGATGAGAAGCCCCTGAATCTAGAAGCCATCTCCCTGAATCATGACTTGTAGTAGCACAAAGAGCTTGTCCCTTTCCTTTATTTGTCCCAAAAGATTGATCATTTCCTTTATCCTTGGAAGAAGAAGCCGATGTAGACATTCTAGAAGGTAGGTTGATTCTATTCTTCTCAAGAAGATTCTTCAACTCATCAATATCCTTCTTATAACAATGATGTTCATCATGTCCTGACTTCTTGCAATATCCACAAAAAAGATTGTCCTTATATGATTTCCTCTTAGGTGAGAATGGTGAATCACCTTGTTGTGGAGAGGAAGATTGTGCTCCATCTTGTTGTGGTTTAGACTTAGGTTGCTTTTGATTCTTGCCTTTTCCTTGATTACTTTGATTCCCTTTGTTAGCCACCAAAGCTTGTGACTTTGAAGATTTGAGAATCCCCATTGTGGTCAACTTAGATTGCTCAAGTATCAACATCTCTATGAATGAATCAAATGAGGGAGAAGTGTATGAGGAACCTTAAGCTAACCTATGGGTGTGAAAGCTAGATACAAAGGCTGCATACTCTGAAGGAATCTTGTCCAACAAGTTATAAACCAATTGAGCATCCTTTTTGTCAATTCCACAATCCTTTAGCTTTGCTCTTAGCTCAATTACTTTTGTGACATAATCTTGGATTGTATCAAAATCCTTAGGATCCAAAGTTGTGAGTTCACTATCAAGCTTGTAGCCCTTAATCTCATCAACTTGACCATACAATTTCTTAAAAATATCCCAAGCCTCTTTAATTGTTGTACACTTATCAATGTGAAAAATGAGGTCATCTGATACATACTTTCTAAGAGTTCCAAGTGCCATAGCATTCTTAGTAAGCCCTTCAATTTGAGCATTAGGATCAACCTTAGCATCAGGTGGTGCTGTAATAGTTTCATTTACATAATGAATGAGTCTTTTTTCCATTAGTTTACTCCATGCCTTAATTTTCCATGATGCATAATTATGAGGAGTTAAAAGTGTAAATTTAGGAGAACCCATAGCACCAAAATGAAAAAATACAAGATAGAGAGAGGCACAATCACACAAGACACCCCCCCAAAATACTCAATCAAGAAACCCCCCAAAATGGTGATTTTGGCACTTTATATTTAGTGCGTATACAATGGGCCACTTGCAAAACAAGGCAAAGTGGACTTCTGATTTCAATTTACAACTTCTCAAAATGAGATCTAAGAGACTTCAACAAATACTGCTAGTGATCTAAACTGAGATCCAAGAAAAATGCAAGTACCAAATATGCCAAAAATGGTCAAATACTGAAAGTACAATTTCTACTTAAAATCACTGCAAACAGATGGCAGGTTATGAAAGTAGATGAAAAAATATGCACTTTCAAAAAAAACGGCACCTGAAAAGGAGTCCATATGAGCCCAAACGAAGCCTCCAAAGTTGTAAAAATCGGGATTCCGCGATTTCCGGAAAACCTGTATCCGAAAATCAGAAATATTTTGCACCACTGTACAGCTCACGAAATTCTACCCCAAAACAAAAAAAATTGCTCGAAAAAACGAGTCCGGATGAGTGAGATATCGCTATTTGAAAATTGCTTGCAAAATTATAATTTCTGGAAAATTTCCGCCGCAGCGTCAAATTTCAAATGCCTCTAGATTTGACCTCCGAAGTTCGATTTGGATGAAACAAAAGGCAAAACTGACTTTCTTGGTCCTCCTCAATCCAATGGTAACCTCAGATTTGACCCATCAAGCTTCAATAAAAACCTCCAATAGAAAATTCCAAAATACACAATACCAAATAGCATCAATTTCTCTCAATTAGCAAACCAATGACACTCTAATGGCTCTGATACCATGTGAAACATGGACCAGCTCTGATACCATGTGAGATTTTGCCAAGATCAAGAGGCAATGGAAAACACAAATAAGAGAGAACAAAATATTGATAGGAATAAACTGTATTCTATCAAGATGAAAAATATGATCAACTAGATCATTAATCGATACATACAATGAATATGAGCCTGCTTATATAGGCAAGGCTATATGGATATGTGAGCACACAAACATGACATGTGGCTCAATAAGAAACAAGGGTAGGTAGGAAATAGGTGTGGGTAGGTAGGATAAATAATATAATAGTCCACATGAGGTGGATCACCCACTGAATGTGGAGTGTAACAACAAGATCAACACCATAAAAGGTGGAATTTCTCCTACACACATTATCCCAATGTGGCACAAACACCCAAGTGTCTCATACCCAAACTACTATGAAATGCATTTCTTAAGTAAACTTAAGTAAGGTGTAATAATATCCATGATGAATAATTATTTACACCAACAATTCTTGTATATCTAATGCAATGATATTAGAACCTTAATGAAAAGGTATATGAAAGGTGGTGCAGCCCTTTTAAACTTTGCTCTCCTGACATAGAATTATTATTTATTATTGTTCCTAAAGAGAGATATGTTTGTAATAATTTTAAATTTAACTTTTTCTAGACATGATTGCTTATGCCTTCTTACGAATTCTTTATAGAGATGAAACTTTGCAAATATACAAGGGAAGTTGTTACGGCTTGAGTTTGTTGTTTTCATGCTGTTTTACTAGTTTAGGTGTTTGAACAGAATCAACTAGTTCAATTATACATTTCAAAAAGCTATAGGAAATATATGATTCCCTATAAGTTCTATTTTAAGAGGCTACTAATGATTCTTATTCAATTCGTTCTCCAGTGGTCCTTGTTTGATTAACAGTTGTGATCACGAGACAGGTTAAGCTGTTCAATGTTGTATATTGCTCTGCTTTTGTTTTCAAAGTTAACTCGAATTGTTGTGGTACCAGGGGAATTTTTTCCCTGCATGCAGAATCTTGTAGATTTTGATGTAGGTCAATTTTATTTGAGAATTTTCATTACCTGGAATCTTATTTATATCATCACTTACTTTCCAGTTTTGTCATTGTTCTCTTCAATCAGCTTTATTTGGAGACAGTGCAAGACCTACTTGCACCTGAAAAAGACAATATACCAATTGTTGAGGATCCAAAATCTGGGGATGTATCTTTGCCGGGAGCCACTGTGGTACAAGTACATGACCACAAAGATTTTGTGCAGCTGCTACAAACTGGTGAAGCAAATCGTTTTGCAGCAAACACAAAACTGAACACGGAATCTTCACGAAGCCATGCAATTCTTCTGGTCAGTGACATTTCTGAGGCAAACACATGAAAATTTTTAGTTTTCGCACAGGTTATTCCAATTTTCCAAGGTATATATTACATGATCCACATTTGTATTGATTGAATGATTAGATAATAATGATGTCTCCGCAGATATATATAAAGAAATCTGTGACAGAGAAGAAGGAAAATGAATTTCCTTTACTAAATAAAAATGGCAGTAGTTTGCAGCTATCAAAAAATCTTTCTGTGCCTGCCATCCGAAAAAGCAAGTTGCTTATAGTTGATCTTGCAGGGTCAGAGAGGATAGATAAATCTGGTAATTTCTTCTCCATATGTTGATGGCTTATTTAATATTTTTCTTTTTGGTATTCATAATTTTGCAAGACCTTTGTTGTAGTACCGCTTTAGCACCATTGATTACAAATTTAAGAATGTGGGATTATTCTAAAAACAACTAATTTTTTTTTTGTTGAAAATTAATCTCACACAAAACATGCAATTATGCATTTGACATACACAACTGTTACCATCATTTCTACCTAGTTGGTGTCCCAACTTGCATAATTAGAGAATTTCTTGAACAATGTGCTGATCTGCTACTATGACATATCAAGGATGTTGGACTACATGGATTCTCTGGACTCTAAGGTTGTGTGCTGTCATAGTAGGTTGAAGTAGCTGTTCTGATCACTTCCCCTAGTCAAACCACGTACTGCTATGGAGAAAAACAAGCATTTCAACCCACAAGTATCTAAATTGTTTGAGATGCTTCAATACTTTAATCATCCATATCAATCATTCCATCCAAAGAAGATGCATAATAGTGTCAGACTGCCAACCCTGAATATTGTAAAAACACAAGAAACAACAACTGAAGAGCAAGAGTTTCTCCATCGCTTCAAATAAACAAGTAGAAATTACAAACTCAACGTCTTCCTGTGAGGACTGTAGTAGCACTGACTCATCAAATTAGTCCATAAAGTCAAGAGATTATAAATGCATACATGGATGTATGGCACATTTGCTGGATCCCTAGAGCATCTACATGTTCCAGTCACATATAGTAGTATGGAAAGACAGGTTGCTTCTCTAGTAAGCCAATCTCCAAGGTTAGGGATGCTTTCCTAAATCACCATCTCCCTATCCAACACTTAAATAAACCATATCAAAAACCTTACAAGTCTCAATATTCCCACTTCACATAACAACTAAAAGGAAACACCATACACCAGTATCCCCTCAAACATATAGCAATGCGTGGAAATGTATCATACTGGTATCCATTAAGGATCCCAAACAGAAGTGATCTAAATGTATAGATTGGCAGCTTATAACTAATCTCAATGCATCAGATAAACAAGTATACATGCTACTCCCAAGGTAACATACACATAAATAAACTTTGTAAGAACCACTATGCTATATATACATCATAGCCTTCATAGATATAAATAATTGCAAAGTGAAAATATTTCCAACAAAAGTAAGAATAAAGGGTAATGATGTTGTGCAAGACAGCAATGCTTGAGGCTCTTAAATTCCGTTAAGAACATGATAAATCCATTGTTTCCCACCAAGGTAGCATCCCATTCTCCAACATGATATGAAACAGCCAAGCAAGGAATACGTTTGCCATGTGCTATGCATCATGTTTTATTTTGTTAATCTCCATCTTTTGGTTTTTGTACCTTTTGTCCTGGGAAATTTCAGTTTTATCAGACATTTGTTGGGTCATTCTCATTTTGGGAAATTTGAGAGCTCTATTCTTGTACATACAAGCACCTTTTTGAGTTTGTTTTTGGAAAGTGAATGAGTTTTTTGTGTTCTTATTCAGTTCCCATTCTTCATGAGAAATGTTCTTTCAGCTTATTGGCCTTATTTTTGCACACTACAAAATCTAAGGTCAAAATCACTGCTTGTTGAATTGGGAATGTACTACTCTATGAAGTGCCAAAATATTCATGGGGATCATCTATTGAATAAAATGATAAAGTTCCATTTTGGGGGGTTTCATCATGTTTTATATTATTTACCAACCACCCTTTTTTGTTGTCATATTGAATCACCAAACTATACATGTTGGCAAGAAGCACTACACAATAGGATCTATTACCCTATACCCTTGAACTCATTCTCGAGCCAAGTGATTTTGGCCAGAAGCTTGAATGGGGCAGCACAAATGATAGAGCCTATGAACTAATCTGTAATATTGTTGTTCTTGAGGATATATTAGAGCTCTTGTACCACACTGAGTGCACTTACACTACTTGGACCATTAACTTGGTAGTTTCTTTGGCTAAGTTGCCAGCCTTGGTACAAGGATGAGTATGGGTACATCAGTATGGCAAATTTTTCCCAAGGCGTGGGTACAGGTTCACACACACACACACACATATGAACCTGCACCCAATTGGTTATGTTTAACCAAGTTGATAAAGGAGTATGTACTCCAAATCTTCTCAGTTGAAGAGCTTGCAGCATGTTGAATTTACATACAATATTTACAAAACATAAATTATAATATATATAGCAGTGAAGTTAAAAATTTAAAAATAAACAGATGCATACTTGAGAGAGAACTTTTATTGCAAGAGGTTGCGAGTAAGTAGAGCCTTGGTTGTGTAGGTACCACCATTCATGAGTGTTTTTCCTATACTTATCTCAAAGAGAAGAAACATTATTGAAGATATGAAATCACTGAATTTATACAAGACAACACTTTATATATCTACATTTGGAAATATTCTTTTGAATGCAATCTTCTACCTAGTGGCAAACTCATCATCTCTATATGGTGCCAACTTCCTTAGGAAAGTAAAGTATCTCTATGCTATAATACTTTGAGGAAAAAGAAAATGCTAGGAGAGGCAAGGGCATGGTCATTTTGTTCCAATGGTTAACAATGGTCCTTTGTACTCTTTCGAAAAATGTTTTTTGTTGGGTCATGCTCCTTGGCTTCTATTATGTTTCTTAGTTTTTCAATCATAGAGTCCATGCCATAATAAATCTTAATCAAATATGGTTGATCTATATGTGCACACCTAATCATACTCATGATGTGCTTAGTGAAACAAAATATATTCCACACAAGCTCCCTACTCATCATCTAAGATTAGTGCTTTGAATTTTTGGGCTCTTTCTATTTGTGATTGCCTCCGTACACTCCAAAATGTTGATGACTATAACACTCATTGCCTCTTGCACCTTCACAAGTCATCTTAAGGTGATTGTGTGTGATGCAAATTGAGCCTCAACAACTTATGGTGTAAAAATAAAACAAATTAAAAAAATTATAAAGTAGCAACTTAGTAAAAATTGTAAATTTGAAATAAAAAATACTTAAAAATATTAAAACAAAAATAAAATCACCTTCAACAACTCCAAGTTGGAGGTCCTCAAGATGTCTTGTGACATATGATGATTTGTCACAAGCATTTGAATCTCCTCGGCATCTGCATATTTTTTTGACACACTCAATTTTTGAGCCAATCTTTTGCAATATCAAGTTGAGAGTGGATGACACACAATGTCCAAAAAAATATGCCCATATGTACCCTCCATTATTGAACTTATTTCCCTACAATTTTTAGCATCGTTTATTAGGACTTAGACAACATTTTGAATTTTTGAGAATTTAACCCCAGGGTCCGAAATTCGGCCCCCTGGGCGGTTTGGGCAACTTTCTAACTTTTTGAAATTTTAAAATTTTGGCCTCCGGGTCCGAAATTCAGCCCATAAGGCAATTTTGGCAACTTCGGTGAAATTTCGGATTTTTTTGAGGTTTTGCGAATTTAACAAATTTTCAGACCCTTGGCCCATTTTGGGATTTTAGCAAATTTTGAAATTTCTCTCAATTTGGCTTGAAAGTCCGAAATTCGCCCTTAGAGCGATTTTGGCGATTTAAACTTTCTCCTTGAAAAGCGTGAGCTTGGGCAAGTTTTGTCAACCTTGGCATTTTGGCCAAGAAATTTGCTCCTTCACCAGCAGGCGAAAATCATCCTTCATTCTAATCCCACAAAAATCGCAAAGACAAACCTTATGCAATCTATCTCATTGCTCTTGTGCGAAAAACGACAACTTTGGGTCCTCGTGTGACCTTCAGATGCATTGCTCTTTGCTTGGCGGGCTTCGCCAATTTCTATCACCTTATGCCTATCCAAGGAGATTTCACAATTTTGAACAAACTCTTGGCATCGTGCCCGAGGGCTAGACTAGCCTAATGGAATTATCGACTCTTTCCTTTGACATCATCACTTCAAGGACCGGTCGCGGACTCACTCGAAAGGATGTGAGATGCTCTGCGTGAAACTCAACAGGGTAAAGACGAAAGGCTCAAAAAAAGGGAAGAGGGACCCTGTCGGCGACAGGGAGCGTGTGCAATGCACAACACTAACAAGGTCAAGGAAAGTCCCCTTGCGGGGGTTTGGGGGTAGCGCCTCTTGTGGGGTCCCAGGGTAGCGCCTAGGGTGCGCTCCATGTCGCGGTATAGGGCAGGGTCGAGGGGCAGTGCCCCTGCTGCCATCACCAAATTTAGACTTCCAAAACCACACGAAACTTCATGGCGCACATGATTCTCATGATTTTTTAAGACACCAAAAATATTGTTGATGAAGCCAAAAAATGGAGGTTCCGTGTCAAAATTATCATGTAGGAGGTGTGAAAGCCTTAGAGAATTGAACTTATGATGCTATCGCTGCCACACCCAATGGTCTGATCACACTACACTCCTACCAAGGTGCTGTTGTGCTGCTGCCAAGTGGCTCACACAATGTACTAGACCCCTCACTTGTACGGGCTGCTTGATGCAAGGCTCCCAAACACCGTATGGTAAAACCAAAAGTGTCCTCCGTACACCATACCACAAAACTGATGGGCGTGTTGTTGAGTGCTTCCGTACGTTGCATGGTAGAATTGAAAAGTATCATACGAAGCATCTAGTCTGGATGTTGTATGATAGAATTGAGGAATATTGTGTGTGGTCTATGTCGTACATCGTATGGTAAGGATGTTACCAAGGTCCATCTGTTAGTTGGGAGGGTTTGTACACTGTATGGAAAAATTGAATTCTGTCATGCAGTCCATACATCGTATGGTGAAGACAAAGATTGTCGTGAAGAGAGTTGTACGTTGTACGACGAAAGTACGGATTGATGTGTGAGTTGAAGCTGCCTTACGGAAAATGTTGTACATGATGAATGCCATATGGAATAGTTATGACGTACGGGATAGTTATGACGTATGGGATAGATGCCAAGGGGATTCTGTATGTGCAGATGCCAAGGGGCCAAAATGCTAGACTATCGTACAGGTTTGGGAACAACTTGCTCTATGTGGAAATGACCACCTTGCTGTATGTGGAAACAATACCAATGAAGTCGTACGAAATTCAATGGATGTGACTGTACGGTTGCATGCCATCATTGTATGGTGTGGAATGAAGCAAACTACCATTGTACAAAATAGTAGGGAGTCTGTATGAGTTCAAGATGTCATATGCAATATCGCCATACAAATGCAAAATGAGACTGTCATATGGGTGCAACCTGAAACTGCCGTACACAATGTCGTACAGGTGCATAATGAAATTGCTATATGGATGCAACTTGAAACTGCCATACAAGGAAGTTGGGAGTATGAGTTCTTCATAAATTTCCTGTGACGTTGATTTTCCTTCACAAGTACTTGTAAACTCCACATTATATATTTTTCTCTTCGTACTGTCAGATGTATCCTTCATAACTTTATATGCTTTCATTGGTTGCTCTTCACCGAGAGTTGTAGCTTCAAGAAAATTACATGTTGGTGAAAATACCTCATAGTCTTCCATTTGCCAGTGGAATAGTCCATTCAAGGAACTCGTCTCACCTTCAGAGAAATCTTCCAGTTCAAGCACCCCTTCATCGTTGGGTTCCATGCCTTTCCTCCTTTCATCCATACCTAACTCTCCACCCTCAGACTTTGAGTCTTAGGATGCCAGTTCTTCACTCACCGCTTGGTTCCTTAAGTCAATGATGTGCTTCCTCCCATTACTCTCGATTGAGAGTGTGTTCTGCTTCCAATTATGATTTGCCTTGGCAGTAATCAACCATCCCCTCTTGAGGATTGTGTCGTATGCCTTCTTTTGCAACGGGATGACTATGAAGTCCAAGAAAAATTGTTGTGCCCCAATCATTTCTTTTTGTGCCATCAATGTTCCCAATGGCTCGATGTTGTGTTGGTTGGCACCTACCAAGTGGAAGGTCGGTGGCTAGAGTGTTCGCTTCCCCAGACATTTTCAAGTGTCCTCCGACAACACATTAAATTCCGAGCCCCCGTCGACAATGGTGTTTGCCAACTTTTGGCCCATTATTTCCATCTCGACAACAACCGGCTTCCTCCTGATGCTCACCGTCAGCAACATTGGATCACTGGTCTCATCCCCTTCGGGTGGTGGTTTTCTCGTCAGTTCCTCCTCTTGTGGCTTACATTGTTTCTGGATGACTGTGTCGTCATTGGCTGTGTTGGTAATTGCCATTCTTAGTTGCTACATAGTTTGAAGGCCTACCACCTTGATGGGTATGGTTGTCTGGAGCACTTGCCGAACTATGTTCTTCTCTGATTCCCACAATGATGTACCTACAGTTCTATTGGAGGTTACTCGTTCCTTTTCCAGCACTTGTTCTACTTCCACTTTGGCTTCTCGGAGTCATTCCTTCTTGTCTGGGTACATTGCCTTCTTCATTTGTGCTCTCGTGATTGCCAAGATTGCCTCATATTGTTCCTCTACATCTAGCATATTAATACCCTTTTGCTTCGAGTAGTCGGTGTCTTCATGATTCTCGGGTCCACACCATTTGCACAACAGTTGTATGTTGTCTTTCTTATTCTGGCAGTCTCTCGCAAAGTGTCCTCATTGACTACATTGTCAACACTATATGATAGGATGTCCTTTGGAGTCCTACTGTATTTGATTTTGCGCTCCATAACTGCTTGGCAATGCATTATGTGGTTCCGATGGAGTGGACTCTCCATGTGTGAAGAGCACTTGTGTACTTCTCGTCTTCAAATTGTATGGGCACTCCTTGATTGAATGTCCGAGCACTTGGCAAATCTCACAAAACATATTTCTAGGACAATTAACTTTCGTGTGCCCCTCACTTTTGCATTTAGTACACCATAGTTCATTACTTTCTTTATTGGTTCCTTTCTTAGCCTTCAATTCTTTCATCATTCTCAACATATCTCGTCAAAGGGCTTGTATGGTTTTGGATTCTTTGTCGCTGCTACCTTTGGTGCTCTCGTCATCGTCAGTCTTCCTCTTCCCGCGGGAGGAGGTCTTGTTTCCACTCTCGATGTTCATCGGCCGATTGTAAGCATCTATGTATGAGGACGGAGGCACTAGTTTCATCTTCTTGCATAGTGAAGGAATCAATCCCTTAGTGAACCACATCTTCTTCAACCCGTTGACTGGTTGGTTCTCCATCTTGTTCAACAATTCTTTGAGCCTACGGTTCTAAGCACGTGCACTCTCTTTTTTACCTTGCTTGGTATTATAGATTTCCGCTACAATCTCGTTGTCATCCCTTAGGAGTTTGAACTCTTCTTTGAATACCTTCTTTAGATCAATCCATCCTGCCTTGCACTTGGCGTTGAGGTTTGTGTACCAATCAATGGCAATTCCTCGAAGGGTAGCGGGAAATGCCTTCAGCGAGTAGTCTTGGTCATCTAGGTCATTCGCCTTCCATATCATTATACATGTTTTGCAATGTCGTACGGGATCCTCTGATCCATCTCCTGTAAATTTAGGGAGATTTTGCTTCTCTTGGGTGTTCATCATTGTTTTCACTTAGAAGGTACTGGAGGAGTCTTCGGCTCAGTTCCTCAACGAGGGACAAGTTTTCGCAATTTGGTTTCATTCCTGCTTACTCCCTTGTGTGCCGGACTTGGGGGACTAATCCGACCGCTACGTTCCAGTGCTTTCCTTGCACTCTCGACCACACACACGTCCTCTACATGTCACTCTCTAGTGTCCCCAACACTCTGGGTACTTATAGGTGTGCCGGATGTGGGTAGACTGTTCCAACTGCCATGTTCCAGTGCTTTCCTTGCACTCTAGGGCACGCGTGTGTCCTATACACGTCCACCTCCAACATCCCAACACTCCAGGTACTTCCAGGCTCTAACTCGTCCTTGTGCTCCCTCTGGCCAAGGGTCGGTGAATCACCTAATCGCTTGGTCTTGACCACCCAGTGGCCTCTTCTCACCTTTATTGGAGTCTACGGACATGAATCACTTAAGGCCGACCTGATTTCTTTTAAGGCAACGATGCCAAAATGTTTGTTGGTATATTTGATAAATTAAATACAGGAAATAATAATGTACATGACAACGCATACCAGACACGACAGTAAAATATATATTCCGCACATGCAGTTATTACAGAGATGGTCGGCCAAGGATTACAATTCACCCGACTACTGTACTCCCTTCCCTGCACTACACAACATATTTAAAGGACCCGACGGTTGTCGAGAGGTTCACTACCATCAACCAACTGACACATTAACTGCCCAAGAGTGACAACCCAGTTAATACAAACAATTAATACATTGGCAAATAACAAATATTATCAAACATAACGATAGGCATTTTATGCCGACTACAAACATCCTTATATCCTTTGAGCATTTTGTTGTATTTTTTAATTTTATATCACATGCACATTGACAATGATTTATAGAAGCAATTAAATTCTGAGTTTTGGCATTTATTAATTTGTTTTACTCTCATGTGAACTTTGAATTCAATGCTAGTGTTGTGTATTAAAGATTCTATAATGTATATGATGAATGCCTTATAAATTTTCCTCTTATGTGGACTTGAAATTACAGCCATTCCCTTTTGCTGTCCCTTGTTGTCCCCTAAGATGGCCTCGAAAAAAACTGTCCTGGAAATGCATGCCCCCATCCTTGCCATTCCTGTCCTAGAAACTTGGTGGAACATAGTTAGCTATTTGAACTTTTCTTATTTTTAATGTTCTCTTTCATTTCTTTGCATATTAAATGGAATCTTACATATGTTATCTAGAATAGTTACAAGGAAAAATAGTAGTAAATTATTGTCTTTTGAAACTTATCATAGTGTCGAGATTTAGTCAATTGGCAGAAATTTGGAATTGTGATTATTTTTGTCATGCTATATGGAAACTGGAATTGTGGTTATTGTTTTTCACACTATCGTAAGATGAGGGTTTATAAGGCATTATATGCACTAAATCTTTGTTAGTATGAAAGCATGACTTTGGGGCACAAGTGCTTGGGTGGAGATGTTGTTCATTCTGGTGCTAACATCACTTAGAAGTGTTGTGTTCTTTGTGGGCCCCTTGTGATTATTTCTAGTTTGAATGCTCGAAAGACTTACAATCTCGTTCTAGACAAAGAGGCATATCCCACTAGTTGAGGATTTGGGTACCCTATAATATATATCTTTGAACTTCTGTATAGTAGATCTGTTGGAAGCATTCTGGTAAAGGTCTATGTAAAATATTGATGCTTTTCATAGTCTATAAAATTTTATAATTTTGACGAAATTTTGGTTAACTTTTGTAGGAAGTGATGGTCACACATTAGAAGAGGCTAAATCCATTAACCTTTCCCTCACAGCACTTGGAAAATGTATAAATGCACTAGCTGAAAATAGTTCTCATATCCCTGTCAGGGATTCAAAGCTCACCAGATTGCTTCGCGATTCATTTGGAGGTAATTGAATTTATTTGCACCCTATTGAGAGTTTTTATGGTTTCATGTGTTTATTGATGTTCTTTCTTCATGTATTATTTCATTAGAGTCACGAGCAACAAAATGCATCAGAACTTTCAATTTGTATTTAACTGTACAATTATGTGATTAGTTAATAAAACTACTGAATTAATATTCCTTTTAATACTGATTTTATCAATCATAATGCACTGCTTAACATTAATGTTTGTATCTGTAAAATGGAACTCTGGTCATTCAATCCCATGCAGCATAAAAAAATATGTTATTTTAGGGGTAACCAATCTATTTGATGGCTAAGTCTTTCTGCATGGTGATCAGGAACTGCTAGAACCTCACTAGTGGTAACAGTTGGTCCATCACCACGGCACCAAGGGGAAACAGCAAGTACAATTATGTTTGGCCAGAGAGTGAGTTGTAATCTTAAAACCTTTCTGTAAATGTTATCAGTTCTTTTTCTACGCATGTAATACTTTTTGGTTTCAAAATTTATTACTTGTTGCTATTAGCTATCCATATTAAAAGAAATGAGCTAATATATTGCCATTCTAAAGGTGTATGAGTGCTGAGATATTTTGTGGGATAGGGTACACTTTCAACTTTTCCATAGGAAAACATTTCATAGTTCCATGATATTGTTGATTTACTTGAGGTTGACATGTGCCATTAGGCCATGAAAGTGGAAAATATGTTGAAGCTGAAGGAAGAGTTTGATTACAAAAGCCTTTGCCGTAAGCTTGAAAGTAAGGTCGATATCCTCATTGCACAGAATGAAAATGTATCTAAATTAGCTCTTGATACCAAGCAAGATTTGGAAAAGAAGCTTGAAGAATCCCAGAAGTCTCTACTGGAGGTAGAGAAAAAGCTTGCTACCAGTTTTGAGGTGACATTACTCTATCTCCTTTATGAAATGCTGGGAATATGAGAATGATAACATATGTTATTCCTCACTGATTGCAAGTTTAGTTTGTTTCTGTCACATGTAATTTGATATTGTTTTAAGAATTATAAATAAATTACAAGCTTGCTACATATAGTACTGACTGCATTATCTTCACTTGCGCTGCCAATTCTTTTATTTTTTCTTTAGAAAATTGATGGTACTGTTCTTCATTGTTTGTAAACTTTTCAATGACAGGCAAATATGATGGGAATTGTTTGAAAACATCGCTGTTTTATAGGGACTTGGCAAATGCACGTGGAATATCCTTTGAATCACTAGTTATTTCTCATGGTCAATTATATATGGAAACAGTTACCAGAACATGATGCACAATATTAATGAAATACAGATTTTGTGTGTTGTTTACAATGATGCTTTAACTATGTATGACACATGTTAGTCCTTCCTAAAAAGCTGGTGCAATCTCTAACCTCCGTCATCACTGTATTACATAATGCAGATGTAATACAATTTCAGACGTTTATCTGTAGAATGTAAAGGTGAACATTGAAATGCTAGTCATAAAAAAAGGTAACTATTGACACTTCCTCAAATACTACTTACTCGAGTCATAATATAGTCATCATTGATGAAATGACATATGTTAACTTACCAAAATATCAATGATGAAATGACATATGTTAATTTAGCAAAATAATTGATATAAATTAATGTCACATGATTTAGAATAAATTTGCCATCTGCCTATATGAACCTCGCATGGGCAACACAAAACAAAAAGCTTATGTAATAATCTGTCTGGTTATTTTTTACAAAAGTTGCAGCTTTCACAATATTTTTTTCATTATGCAGGCATTTCATCCAACAGTTTGCAAGCAACAGATTCTGAGTGTATAATGCAATGTTTCTTGGCAGATATTTTTATTTAATAACTGCTAACTAATTTCCTTAAATAATAATTTTTCTCTACACAAAATATCATTTTCCAAATACCTAATTTTCTGTTGCAGATACATCTACATACATGTAAGTATGTATGTATGTATGTATATGTATGTGTATATATATACATACATATACATATATATATACATATGTATATGACATGTGTGTGTGTGTGTGTGTGCGTTCACATGAAAAGTATATGGCATAGTAGAGCAGAAAGCAGCAAAATATCTTGGCGATTTGGGAATGGCCAATTCAAACCCTGTGAAATGGATGTTTCATTGGGGGTGATTGAGGTAGCAAAGGTGTTTAGACGAACAACCATAATTAGAAGACTTATCAGAAGGAATCTTAGTAGGGTGGAGATTAGAGTTGGGGTGGTGGACAATTGGTAAGATTTTTACAAAAAAACTTTTCATAGTAGATTTTGATCAGGAGAAAGATAGGGATGATATTCTTGCCATTTCAGCATGGATATGTGGAGACAATTTTGTTTTTATCCTGAAATTGACTAAAAATTTAACCCTAGATCGATTACTTTGTTTGATGGCCCTTTCTAGATTCGCTTATACAATTTTCCATTCGAATATAGGTAAGGTGATTGTCTTCGATTGATAGGTTTTAAGTTGTGGAATTTCCTTGATTTAGACATGGGGGAGGGAGATTTAACCCTGCTCGTCAAAATTAAATTAATTTTGATTCATCCAATTCTAGAGGTCATTTGCCTTTCCTCATCGGGTAGGATTTGGAGTAGACTATCGAAGTGGATGATCATAGGTTCTTTTGCTTGAGATCTAGCAAAAATCATTTTGAAGTTGGGTGTCATAGGCCTCAAACTAAAAGATGGATCCGAAGTAACCTTAGGAGAACAGATCAGTCCTTGCTCTCATGATATGACTGGAGCATGATGTCTCCAAACAATTCAAAATGGCCTCAAACTAAAAGATGGATCCGAGGTAGCCTTAGGAGAACAGATTGGGTCCTTGGTCTCATGACATGACTGGAGCATGATGTCTCCAAACAAGTCAAAATGGCTCTTGGTTCTTTGAAGCTTAGCAATGTAGGCATAGGTGGTTCTGGAGGTCTCCCTACCCACAACTAGGCAGAGCCTTGTTGGGGAGAAACTCCTCCCTCCTTGCCTCACTTTGGATGTTGCTTGGCATGGAGATGGAGTGCGCATAGATATGTGAGCCCCCAATATTCCTGGATAAAAGAGCAAGCAAGAAAATAAGCAAAAAAGTGGGAACAACGCCTTAAGCATTCTAGATGCAAAAGTGCTCTCTAGGGTTGAGTGGGATTGTTTGAAAAACTAGAGAGAAGATGGTGAAATGGGCTCAAATGTTCCTCACTCGAATGATGTTCTCTCTGACCTTGATGACTTGGGAATCATTGACCCAAGATGCATATGTTAGTTTGCCTCTAGGGGTCTTGGTAGATCTTGAAAAGGAAATGGTTGAGGCACGAAGATGAATTGATAGATGAGGAAGGAAGAAGCAACTGAAAAAGGTCTTACAAGTATTAAGGAGTACGTGTCGAGATCCAAGAGAGGAGACCCCTCCCTTGGAGGACAATGAAGATCATGACGTGGAATTCCATGGGCATCAACACCCTTGACAAACGCCACTTAATCAAGTGCCATCTAGAGAAGTTGTTGGTAGATATAATTTTGTTGCAGGAGACCAATCTAGGTTTGGAGGAGGCAGAGAAGCTTCTAAATTTTTTAGACAATGGATTTGATATTTTCATGGTACAAACAAAGTGGTGGGTGGTCTTGGCATTTAGTGGAAGTTGAATAGTGTTTCTGTAATGCCCCGCTAGGAAACCCCGAAGGGATAAGCCAAAACACAAGAATAGAGAGCAATAATTTTTTTAAAAAAAATTTACACCACATTAAGATACAACAAGATATCAAAGATTCAGATTACATAGCGGAAGACATCAACTAACACCTAAAGAGTTTCCCAATGAGATTACTTAAATTTCACAATTCACTTAAGTCACACAATTAATCCATTAAGCTGATTATCTTAGTAACGAGATAATTCTTAATCAGGATAATTTCTTTCAAAAGATGGAAATATAAATCACAAGCAAAGATTCATCCATTAAGATCTATTCATACTTTATATTTAAGCTTTTCATAAAAATACAAGCCATACATCTAACATTCTAACACACTAGAATTTCATCATAAACATATGAGATCTTTTCAAGCATACTTAATTTCCTCAACAACAATTGAATATATTCCATTACTCTAAGTTACATTCCTTCATATTCCAATTTATTGCATTTAAAAGACGATTGTATACATGCATCTACGATAAATCTCATCTAAACCACTTATGCATTCGATCAAAATGGCATTCAAGAAAGAATTGCATAAAAACATTTAAAGTTAATTCCATCTTATCCACTTATACATTCTAACATAAGCTATTCATACATGATAAAGTTGAATAAGGGAAACATAAGAGAATAACATCACATAACACCATAATGATCTCGGAGTTCACCCCTAAAGGACTACATCTCCGGGTCTGCTCAACTGCAAGACCCCTCTGATAGATAATAAAGTTAAGAATAGAAGAGGTTACACCATTACAATCCGGCCATCAAGGCGAAACATAAACAATATACAAACGACCGCATCGGTCAATTAATACATAAACGATCCTTGAAAAGGAAAGGATCCAGCTGAACATAATCAAAGCTAAAACAAAAGGTCCAGGAGGGCATCCCCAAAACTGAGTCATCACCACCCAAGGTCTAACATGAAACCAAGAACTTACAAGGGCAAAGACAATAGGGCGACCCACAAAAGTGCTCCTAACAGGACAAAACGACAACACACTAGCGAACGTAGGGACAAGTGTCATCACACAACCTGGTATGGTTACCATGGCAGGTCTTCATAGGCCCCGGCCCCATACACTGGGTTACCCTGGCAACCTAATCCGAGCCTCCGGCCCATCCAAGCCTCATGTGGACCCACACATCCTCTCGTGAAGACAAGGATGATGGTTTGCCATTTCAGGCCTTCTCACAGCATGTCGGGTCTATGTTAGCACTCGTCCCATGTGTGAGGCAAATTATCTTACTTAGAGATTACATCCTAATCTACTGATAGGTTATCACTTATTAGACTCACTTTCGATGGGTTACCCAGCAGCCACTTTGGGCGCGGCCCCCAATCGAAAGCCACTTTCCCATACGACACTAGACTAAACTCGGACGAACTCAAAAACCAAGGAATAGACATGGTCGGACGAACGGAGTTCAAGAAGGGAGAAACAACCATCTGGTCAAACATGACTCAAAGATGTACACTTACTGACGGTACTCTAACTAGAGACCCGACCAACAATGGTCAACCACAATTCAACATTCGACACCCACACAAAGGATATGACCAAATGCAACACTACCACAAAACAACAGTCAACTCGGGATAGAGGACTGAAACAGGTACCCCAAAACAATCCATACGATATGGTCCTATCAAACAAGCATGACTTGCCATTACATAAGCAAAAGCGAATATAGAAATTAAACTCGCAAAGGCAATAATCGGAAAAGACAATATTTTCTCATATTGATTTAAGCATAACAGTTGATCCAATTCTCTGATTGATCTAAGTTTTCAAAATACATTGACGAAAAATCAGCGTTACCAGGTGAGTACATTACCACAATTTGCAATAGTACCATTGTCTATTTCTCAAACAGAGGAAAAATATAAATTAACCATTCATTTTACTAAATGAGAATATCAGAACTAAACCATTTTCCCAAATGATACTTAATTAGATTTCCAAAAGCACATCGTTTAAATTCATCATGTCAAGGGTTAAATATTCATTTCTAACATTTCCAGATTAACAAATGGTTTCCTTGAGCATAAAAGAAGATCACTCAAATATTTATTAATTAAGTTATATATTTGTTAATCCGAGATTAATCAAAATATAACCTATTAATATACAATTGCGAAATTGGCAACTCTAGAATTTAATTAGAAGACAGTACATTAATCATAAAATGAAATCGAATATTAATTTAACGCATATATCCCCTCATACCATTAATTAATATCAAATTAATCATTATTAATAATTTACGCCACATTAACCATAATTAAAAACTCAATTAAAATCTAACATTGAATAATATTAAAATATTATATATGTATATTTTTTTTTTATAATAAAAAAAATACATTAAAAAAAAACATTTTTAAAAACTAATTAAAAAAAAACATTTTATATGGGGGGCGGCGAAAGCCGGGCCCACCTCCCAACGCGGGGTTTGGGCGGACCAAACCCCAGCCACAGGGAACAACGCGGCGGCGCCATTGTGGTGCCCGCAGGTTCCGCGGCGCCCTGCAGCCAACGCGGCCCCTGCGGCCACCGCAGTGAGCCCCGTGGCCACTGTGAGAGGCAACCATGAGCGGGGAAGGGGAGGAGGAGGCAGGTAGAGCTCCGTTCCCCGCCCTCCAAACCCCAAACAAAAGTTAATTTGCGCGTTTTTTTTTTTTTTAAAAGAACAATTCGATATAAAATTCCGATTTACAAACAATTTCGAAATAAACAAATAACATTGTCTTTTTTTTTTTAAAAAAAAACCAAAACTTGATTTACCCAAAAACTCGATTTTCCAAAAAAAATAAAGAAAAGGGTTTTCATAAATTTCATTCCAAACAGCAAAACCTCCATTTGAACAGTCTCATAATGAGACTTAAAATATTATTTCCAGAATGATAAGGTTTTTAAATTTAGAGGAGTCTATTAAATAACCCTCCAAAATAACCAATTTGGGACAAGGAGGAACTCATTCATCATACAAAATTACAAACAATCAACCAAACTAGCTAGTTGCCACCACAGTTCTTAATCTTGGCAATCAATGGAGAATTTGGAACCAAGATAGCATGAAAACATTCAAACCCCCTTTTTTATTTTATTTTAAACAAGAACTAAATTGATAAACAGATCCTACCTGATCTCGCATGCCTGGCAAGATCTGCTGAAGAGCCCCAATCTCCAGCTTCTAAAAACCTTCCTTCTCCTTCCAAAACCCCCAAATTTCATCCCAAAAATATTTTCCAACAACCATGTTTCCAAAAACATCCATCCTCCAAAATTTCCAAAAATTTAGGTTATAAGGAAGAGTTGACCAAAATTTTCATTTTTGAAATTAAAATTTTTATTTAAAAATAATTCTCAAAAATAATTCTTTTCTAACTATATCAATAAATTGAATTGCTTTCCCATTTAAAATTGATTTTCTCACTCAACTGAAATTTAACCTTTCTATTTCAAAAATGCCAAAAGATTAAATTAATTCTATTGCAATTAAATTTAAATCTTTCTTTTTCAACAGCATATACAAAATGCATTTAATATTCAAAATCAACCATTTAATTGAACTTACTCCCAATTTAAGACGAGCAAACCAATATCAACGATAATCGCATAACGAAATCCCGATTAATTTAGTCCATTAATCTTTAATGCACAAACACATTTAATCAAATTAACTACTAAGGACTAATTAATCAATTTAACCATTCACACCAAGCACGCAAACCAAGAGAGTCGATCAGACAGACGACTCGCAAACCCAACCAAAAAGGGAATACCGACGACGACTGACGATGCTCACTTGAGCACGACTATGGTCAACTAGGGTCCTACGACCACCTAATCCAACTCTAAGGGTTAAAGAGGTACACTCAAACCTGCAAATCCAGGTGAAGACGAACCTCGCACTTATGCGGCGTTGTACCTGAAATCTCCTGCAACCAAGAGTCATACATGCATACATATATAAACTTAATGAAAGCGTTAGCCCGATATTAATACCACGAAATAGGAACACTAAACAACTTGCATACAACTAGTGTGAAAACCACATCCACAGCTATGCATTAAATCAAACATCTGACTATAACATTATATTAAGATAAACTAACCAAGATTAAACCGAGATTAGAAATTGATTAGGGCAGGGGTACTACAGTTTCAATTAAGCCACTCGAAGCCCATCCAAATTGGATGGTGTATCTGGTGAGAAGCCTAAATTCGGATTTGGAATTTGTCTTATTTAAGATTTATTGTCCTATTAGAATTGAGGACAAGGAGGAGGTTTGGACTGTCATTATTTTCGAGATGAGGGATTTGGGGAATAAAAATTTCATCCTCGATGAAGACTTTAATGCCATTCTCGATTTGAGTCAAAAGAGTGGCAGTTTGAATAGAGTGAACAAAACAATTATGGACTTTAAAAATTTTTTAGATGAAGCAGGCTTGTGGATTGTCCTCCAAAGAATGGTCTTTATACTTGGGCCAATATGCGTGTAGGGTTTACAAATATCTTGAAGAAATTGGATCGCTTTTTTTCTATCTCGAGATTGTTTTTCTAGCATGAGCATTTTTGAATAATTTTTTTTACCTAATGCCATATCGGTTCACTTCCCTATCCAATTGGAGTTCAAATTGGTGAACGCCCAGCCAAAAGTTATTTCAAATTCGAGAGTATGTGATGGAGGGACCAAGCCATCGTCCCTCAAGTTGAGTTGTGGTGGAAGGATTGCCTGTTCTCGAGCAACACAATTAGCTTTAGATTCACATAAGAATTGCATTATATAAAAGCTAGGTTGAGAGAATGAAATAGAGTCAAATTTAAGAACATTTTACAAGAAAAAGAAAGGATTGAGAAGGAAATGGAATAGCTCAATAGAAAAATCATTCAGTTTGGTATGTTCAAAGAAGATTTGAAAAGGAACAACTTCATTGGGAGCACATAGAAATATAGCCTAGGAGGAAATCTTTTGGAGGGATAAGGCTAGGGAGTCTTGGATCTAGGTTGGAGACTCAAATAGAATTGAAGAGATGACTAGTTCAAACGGATTGGTGGCGCAGGACAGGTACGCCATTTAAATGGAAGTGTTTGCTACTTTAGGTCCTTGCTTGCTACTAAGGTTGGGGTGGATAACCAATAGGTAGATTATTTTCTTTCTTGTACACCACATGCATAAATGAGGTGGACAATGAGATCCTCAATGCTCCCTTTTCAATGGAGGAAATATGTAATGCTATCTCCCAACTTCACATGAACAAAGCCTCGGGTCATGACAACTTTCTTGTAGTCTTTTACCACAAGTGTTGGCATTTTTTGGACATAGATTTGTGGAACTTAGTGGAAGACTTTAGAGAGAATAAAATGTTTGTCGAAGACATTAATAAAAATATCTTTGTTGTTATTCCCCAAAAAATTGTGTGCTCGTCCTTCGTTGACTATATACCCATTTCACTATGCAACACCATTAATAAAATTTTGCCAAAGGCATTGGCCAATTGGTTAAAACCTATCCTTGGTGTTGTCATTTACTTAGAAAAAAGTGGGTTTACCCCTGGATGGGATATTTTAGATAGCATTATTAAAACGAAGGAAACTATTCATACTATCCTGATAGAAAAGATCAAAGGTATGATCATTAAATTTAACGTAAGTAATGCTTATGATAGGGTTTAGTGGTATTTTTTGATGGCAGTCATGAATTTTTTTTGGTTTCAATGACTCTTGGTTGCAATTAATCTATGAATACATTTCAATGACTGGGTTCTCAAATGTGGTTAATGGTTCCCTTTGTGGCTTCTTCCAAGCCACAAATGAATTAAGGCAGTGGGATCCACTGTGGCCTTTCTTGTTCATTATCATGGTTGAGGCCATGGGGCAATCATTTAAACACAGGAGAGATAGAAATAGATGGAATGGGATCTCAGTATTTGATGGTGTCGATCCAATAACTCATGTCCAATTTGCAAATGACAGTTCTTTTTGGTGAAGCTGCGATGCGGGAGGTGGAAGGGATCAAGTCTACATTGGATAGGTACTAAAGGCTCTCAGAACAAATACCGAACAAGGAAAACTCAGAAATATTTTTCTTCAACACGAAGAAAGGGCCGTAGAAGAAAATTGCAAGCTTTTTGGGCTTCTCCATTGCTTCACTTCCCTCAAAGTCATTGGGGGCTCCTCTTTTTTCTAGTGCTTGCAAATTCTCATCTTTGGCAGGTAGGATCACCATGATTAAGGCTGCCTTATCTATGGTTCCTATGTAATGCCATGTTTTTTAATTACTAGCAAATCTGTAGTTGCTTTGGAGAGAGTCCTAATACAAAAATTATTTGAAGGTTCTAAAGAGGATAAGAAGATCCCATTGATTCATGGGGAGAAGGCATGTCTGGCCAAGGCCAAAGGGGAGTTGGTCTTAGAAGTATGAAAATGCAAAATGTGGCCTTAGGTGCCAAACTGGCATGGAAAATGTATCGGGATCCAAGTAGATTATGGTGTAGAATTTTTCAAAACAAGTATCTTGATGAGGTTGATCAAAGTAGACTTCTAATGATGGCCAATTCACAGGGTGGCTCGACGATCTAGAAGTTTAGTAGAAGTTTAATCACAAAACAATTAACTTGGAAGATCAACAATGGCAAAAAGTCTGACTTTTGGGTGGATTCCTGGAATGGGCATGTCCCTATTGAAAGGAAATACAAGAGCAAGGAAAGAAAAACAAAATCGAAGTAAGTTTATTGATGAAGTAAATGTTACCAAGAGAAATGCAAAAACCTTGGAGCAATCACCCAAATGTGAAGGAGGCACACGAGCTTTTGAAAGGGGAAAAGCAAAGAAAAACCCCTTGTGATATTATGAATGAGGCAATGCCTAAAATGAGAGAGAGAGAGAGAGAGAGAGAGAGAGAGAGAGAGAGAGAGAGAGAGAGAGAGAGGCTCTTTACAATATTGTCATTAAATAGAAATGAGAGAGGAGACATCTCTTAAATAGAGATGAGGAGAGGAGTTACAAAGTAACTCCCAAATCTATGAATGCCACCATTCATAAAATGTGTGTGCCATGTGTCCACATCCTCTTATGGAGGAAATCTAATACTCCTTAATAAAGGAAAATAAAAGAAATGACTTGTCCTCACACATGTACTAAAGGACAAATTATATGTAGGCATTCCAAAGGAATATCCTAAACTAAATACAAATAAACCTTAAGCCAAGTAAAGATTAAATATTCTAACACCCCCCCTTAAGATTTACTTGGGGAGTTTACATCAAACCCTTCAATGGGTTGCAAGCCAAGATTTTTACAATGAAATTGGAACTTTTCTTTACAAAGTGGTTTGGTAATAATATTTGCAACTTGGTCTTCCCCCTTGCAATAGAGGAGTGAAACTTGCTTGTCTTCATTTTGTTCTCTAATAAAGTGGTGTTGGAGAGCAATGTGTTTTGTCCTTGCATGGAAAACTGGATTTTTAGCCAAGGCAATGGCACTTTGGTTGTCACAATACAATTGAGTTGGTTCATGTTGAGGTAGACCCAAATCTTCAAGTAGTCTTCTAAGCCACAAGGCTTCTTTGGAAGCATTAGTGCATCCTTTGTACTCAGCTTCAATGGATCCAAGAGAGGTAGATTGTTGCTTTTTACTATTCCAAGAAATTGCTCCTGAACCAAAAAAAACAATAACCACAAGTAGATTTCCCATCATTGGGATCTCCACCTAGATCGGAATCAGTAAAACCTTTTAAAATAAAATCAGAATTTGCATCATAAAACAAACCTACAGTAATAGTTCCTTTAATATATCTTAAAATTCTCTTAGCAACTTTAAAGTGTGTTTGTTGAGGTTTAGACATGAATCTTGAAACCAAACCAACACTATAAGCAATATCCGGCCTAGTAAGAGTTAAATAATTCAAACTTCCAACTAATTGTCTATACAAAGTAGGATCAACAAGACGAGTTTGCATATCAAGCATTAACTTAGTGCCTAATTCAATAGGAATTGAAACATGGTGAGCATCATTCATTTTAAGCTTATCTATGAGATCTTGAGCATATTTACTTTGAGATAAGAAATTTCCTTTAGAGGTTTGCCAAATTTGCATTCCTAAGAAATAATGTAAAAGACCTTAATCAGTCATTTGAAATTTTTGATTAAGTTGAAACTTAATATCAGAAATCAAAGTATTGGAACTTGAAGTAAGAATCAAATCATCTACATACAAGATAATAATGATAATATCATCTTCACTATGTTTAATATACAAGTTAGGATCATTTTTACTTCTAATAAAGCCTTGAGAAAGAAAGAATGCATTAATCTTTGAATACCACTCCCTAGGAGATTGCTTTAATCCATAAATTGATTTCTTTAATTTACAAACTACCTTCTTTAATAAAACCAGGAGGTTGAGACATATAAATTTCCTCATGTAAATCACCATTAAGAAAATCACTTTTAACATCCATTTGGTGAATAGGCCAATTCATTCTAGAAGCTAAAGCAAGCACAAGTTTAATTGTAGGCATTTTTGCAACAGGAGCAAAAGTTTCAGTATAATCTAAGCCTTCAATTTGAGAAAAACCTCTAGCAACTAATCTAGCTTTAAATTTACTAACTTGATTATTAGCATTCAATTTAGTTTTATAAAGCCACTTGCACGAAACAAGATTTTTACCATGAGGCAAGGGAACTAAATCTCAAGTTTGGTTAGAAATTAAAGTATCATATTCTTCCTTCATTGCTTTTTGCCAATGTGGTTGATTTTTAACTTGATAAAATGTTTTAGGATCATTAGAATTCATAATAGTAGTCATTAAAGCATAATTACAATAATTAACTCTTCTAGCTTGAAGTCTATCCATTCTAGCTAAGTATTCATCACTATCTTGAATTAAAGATTTAAACCATTTAGGTCTTCTTTTAGAAGTAATGGATTCATCACTAGAAGAAGAGTCATGAGGAGTAGAGTTATTATTATCATTATCACTATCACTAGAAGGAATAGAAAGAGATGCATTAGGAGTAGGGTTAAGAGGAGGAGGATGGTCCTCCACAAGCACAACTTTGCTTTGAGAAAGTTCATCATCCTCCACTTTAGAACAATCATGAATGCCTTTTTCTGCAATACAAACATCTCTTGCAACTTTTACCTTGTTAGTAATAGGATTGTAAACTCTATAACCTTTAGTATTTTCATCATAACCAACAAAAATAAAAGGAGAAGATTTAGCATCTAATTTTTTTCTTTTCTCCTTAGGATGGTGAACATAAGCTATGGAACCAAAAATTCTAAAATTCTGCAAATTGGGCTTTCTACCAGACCAAGCTTCTTCAGGAGTTTTATCCTTTAAGGCTTTGGTAGGTGTTCTATTAATTAAATAAGTTGCACAAGCCATAGCTTCAACCCAAAACTTGTAATCCATATTTTTTGCATGCAATAAACATCTAGCCATTTCAACAATTGTCCTATGCTTCCGTTTTGCCACACCATTTTGTTGTGGTGTATAAGGAATGGTAAGCTCATGTTTAATTTCAAAAGATTTCAAATAAGCATTAAATGCACTATTGACATATTCTCTTCCATTGTCAATACGAAGAATCTTAATTTTAGAACCAGATTGTCTTTCTACAAACATATGAAATTCTGTAAATACATCAAGCACTTGATCCTTACTATGAAGGAAATATATCCATGTTCTTCTTGAAAAATCATCAACAAAGGTAAGAGCATACCTTGAACCTTGGATGGAGGGATTCTCCATGGGACCCAAAAGATCACTATGAACTAAATACAATTTAGTATATGCCCTCCAAGACTGACCATAAGGAAAGAGTTCCCTATGCATCTTACAACTCATGCAACCATTGCAAACAATTTGAGAAGGAACAATACTAGGCAATCCATCAACCATATTTTCTTTTTGCATCAATGAAATATAATCAGAATTGAGATGGCCAAGTCTTTCATGCCATATAGTAAAATCAACAGTAGTAAGCAAGGAATACTTTGTAGGAGCAAATTCATAGAACTTGAATAAGTTATCACTATCCATTTTAGCAGTAGCAATAACATGATTAGTTTTTGGATCAATGATATAACACATGCCCCTATAAAAGTTAATCTTATAATCTTGACAAAGTTTAGGAACTGAAATCAAATTTGATTTTAATTCAGAAACATAAAGAACATCATGTAATTTCCCATTAGGAACATTCACATCACCAATAGCTTCAACTTTGCAACTATGATTGTTAGCTAATTGAACAGTAATATTAGAAGTATCAGGATGCAAAGATTCAAAACATTCTTTATGAGAAGTAACATATTGAGATGCACCAGAATCAATAATCTACTCAAGTGGTTGAGAAACTTTATAAGTATATGTAAATGCATGACGAGATGAATTACCATTATTATTACTTTTCTTTTAATGAGGTTTATGTTGTTGATTATTTTGGTTCATGGGATTTTTACCATTTTGCTTCTTAAAACAATTATTAGTAATATGTCCATCTTTCCCACAATATGTGCAATGGGGTCTTGTTTGAGAATTATTCCTTTGATTATTGTACGAATTATTATGATTATTATTATGAGAATTGTTATGATAGGGTTTAGAATGAGATTGATAATTAGAAGATTTGTGATTATTATTATGATTATGATTATTATTATTGGATCTAAAATTATTATTATGATTTTGGTTTTTAGACATAAAAGCATGTTCACTATTTTTAAGAGTACTGAATTGAATTAATTTAGCTTCCTCTTGACGTAATAAATTACGAAAAATATCATAAGTTAATTGAGTAGCTAAACTAGGAATAGCAAGTTGAGCATGAATATTCGTAATAAATTGTTGAAATTGACGAGGAAGAAATTTTTTAAGAATAAGATGAATTAAACGTAAATCAGCTAGAGTAACTCCTAAACCAGTTAATTGACTATTAACAGAATCAAACTTTAATAAGAATTCATCCATGGTTTTAAAATTTGTATACCTGAGATCTTCAAGTTGATCTTGAAGCTAAATTTTTCGAGATTCATTTGAACTATCATAAGTTGTTTTTAAAATTTCCCAAGCTTCATACGCTTTTGTACAATTTCTAGTTAGAACATACAAATCAGGAACCATTGAAATACCAATTAAACCAAGTGCTTCCTCATTTTGAGCCTTCCATCTATCTTTGTCGGCTTGAGGAGCAGTTGTAGCGGGCTCAGAGGTTTTATCAGTTGCATCATCCAAAAGGTGCTTGAAACGAAAAATGAAGGACATGTGTTTTCCATGAATGATAATTAGTACTATTTAATTTAATTTCGGGAATTAATGTAGACATGATAGTAAAATAATAGTTAGTAAAAAAAAATTACACTCTTTGATTAAAAGACGAAAAATAACCTCTTGATAAAAAAGAACAAAATTGCAAATAATAACTTTTTACTTTTAAAATTAAAAATTAAAATTATAGAAAAAGACAATTTACCAAAAAGTTTAGTAACAAATTTAAAGTTTTAAAAACTTTAATTTTACTTAAAGAAACTTTATATATTAAAAAAATCATAAACTTTTTAAACTTTTTATAAACTCTTAAAAAACTTTCTATGAACTTAAAACTTAGTTTTAAATCATGCAAACTTCTAATACGTGAAAGTTTCTTAGTTTTAAAAGCTTTCTAAGTTTTAAAGAATTGTGTCATTAAAAACTTAGAGAGAAATAAAACTAACAGAGTCTAATATTAACGGTGGGAGGCTACGATTATTGAAAAAAGGTGTTAAACATAAAATCACAGAGTTAGGTAAGAATAGAGGCTTTAAACATAAAATCGCAGAGTTAGGTAAGTTGTAGGTAATGGATAAAAAAAATACAGAGATAATGCAGAGGCGTTACAGAATATAAAACGTTAAAGTTTGCAGATACTTTAAAATGCAACAAAATTTGAGTAGAACAAAGATTGACAAGTTGAAAGCGGGAAGAGAACAAGAGTAGGGAAGGTGAGAGCAGAGAAATTAAAGACTGCTATGAATAAAGCAAAGCAACAAAATAGGTTACACGAGATACGTGTTGTGCGTTGCACACGCCCCCTGTCGCCGACAGGGTCCCCCCCCTTTTCCAGTTTTGAGTTTTTTGATCGTCGTCCCGAGAATCGAAACAGAGTTTCTCGTGTCTCCCCGAGCGAGTTCGTGATCAGTCCGTAAGCTGATCGACGTTGGAGTAACGAACCAATGAGTCCTCTTGACTGATCTGGCTTTCGGGCGTAAATGCCGAAAGTTTGTTCCAAAATTTCAAAACTTAACGCAATGCAAGCATTTTTTTCGGACTCCAGGTCCGAACTTGGCGAAAGTCAAGTTGAGCTGTTAAGTTTAAAACGTTGTGCGCTCCCCCCCTTTTGGATGTAAGCGTCCGAAGGTGAAAATTGAAAATTTGAAAGCATAAGGTGGCAATCGCATTCCGGACCCTAGGTCCGAAATTTCCAAAAGGTTCAAGTTTCAAAACATAACACTGCAAAAACAACGTTTTCGGACCTTAGGTCCGAATTTTAGTGAAGGATAAGTTTAAAACACAGTGTAAAACATTCTTCGGACCCCCGCGTCCGAGTGAAAAGGGCAAAATCGTAAGTTTTAAAACATATCGCAAAACATTTTTTCGGGCCCTAAGCTCCGAAAAGGACGAAAGGTAAAGCGTGTTTTTAAAACAACATTATCAAATGCATTTCGGACCCTAAGCTCCGAAAAGGAGAAAAGCGTAAGTTTTAAAACATATCGCAAAACATTTTTTCGGGCCCTAAGCTCCGAAAAGGACGAAAGGTAAAGCGTGTTTTTAAAACAACATTATCAAATGCATTTCGGACCCTAAGCTCCGAAAAGGAGAAAAGCGTAAGTTTTAAAACATATCGCAAAACATTTTTTCGGGCCCTAAGCTCCGAAAAGGACGAAAGGTAAAGCAGGTTTTAAAACAACATTATAAAACATTCTTCGGACCCCCGCGTCCGAGTGAAAAGGGCAAAATCGTAAGTTTTAAAACATATCGCAAAACATTTTTTCGGGCCCTAAGCTCCGAAAAGGACGAAAGGTAAAGCGTGTTTTTAAAACAACATTATCAAATGCATTTCGGACCCTAAGCTCCGAAAAGGAGAAAAGCGTAAGTTTTAAAACATATCGCAAAACATTTTTTCGGGCCCTAAGCTCCGAAAAGGGCGAAAGGTAAAGCAGGTTTTAAAACAACATTATAAAACATTCTTCGGACCCTAAAGGAGAAAAGCGTAAGTTTTAAAACATATCGCAAAACATTTTTTCGGGCCCTAGGCTCCGGATGGAAAGGCGAAAAAGTTAAGTTTTTCAAAAACGCATCAAACCGCATTTTTCGGACCCCAGGCTCCGAAAAGAGGCGAAGAAGTTAAGTTTTTCAAAGACGCATAAAGCAGCGTTTTCGGACCCCAAGCTCCGAAGGAAAATGGCGAAGTAAGGTTTCAAGAGCAAACACAGTACAAAACGCACTTCGGACCCCCCCCCCCCCTGCGTTCGAGCTTCAACAAGGTCGGGCAAACAGCATTTTTGGGCCCTAAGCAGCCGAAATTCTAAGGTAAAAGTAAAAACGAAGTCCAAAAAACAAAACATTAAACGCAGAAGACACAGTGTGTAACGCGGAGGTCAGGACGAGCACACCCGCGAAGGTTAGATTCGAAAACCTCCAATTCAAAATTCGAAAGGAACTCTTCAATCCGAAATCAAAGAGGTAAGACACTGCATCATCCTCCCATCAACCATCTAAAATTCAGGTTGCTAGGCACAGAACCATGTAAAATTGATAAATCCTCTTTCATCTTCCAAACTGCGAAAATTTAAACAGGAAGGATAACCGTTGGGATTCAAATTTTGCAGGATCATCCGCTCGCCCCGCCGCAAGGTCGAGCAATCACCCATCATTCGCTCCGATCAGGTAAGTACGCCTTATCGCGTACGGTCATTTAAAATGTGTGGATCAAATAGGCAAATACGCAAAATTTGAAATGCTTAGAGTCTGCATCTCCATCATTCGAGCATCCAAAATTTAGGACTCATTCCCGAAGTTTGGCCGAAAACTGCATCTCTTTTCAAAATTCTCATGTTTTGTCTTTGTTAAAATTAATCAAAAAATTCGAAAGTGAGAACGCTTAGTCATAAATCTTCAGGAATATGATGCTGTTGAAGTTAATCAGATTGTTAGCCCAGAATGATATTTAAGCTAATCTCGGTCTGTTGAAACACTTCTGTTATTATCTAACCCGCATCGTCATTCTCGTATCACCTTGTAATCCGTGTCTGGCTGTGTAGGATAAATGCCTAAATCAGCGGCAGAATCATCAAGGACACCCGCTGCAGCAGAAACCTCACGAGCATCCAAATCAGACGTCCCACAGAAAGTTGAAAGAATGAAGTATCAGTATCAGAGAGGAGGGTTAAGAGAGTCAAAGGTCCAGAGCATCTGGGACAACATTGGTGACACCGACCTTGGCCATATTGATATTCAGGATTTCAGGGATCGGGTCTTCTCACCCAATGCATATGGCAGGCCTAGGCAAATGCTAGAAAGTGGCATCGCCCAAGCAGCAGGTTTTCCTCCAGCAATCCAGAACTATGAATTAGTAGTGGAAGCTGCTCGGCATTATGAGCCAAAGTCCAGATTAGTGCTTCTGGAAGATATCACTATTGCCGACTTCTCCCCTGAGGCTATCGGTGATGCATTTGATATCCCCTTTCCAAATAATCCCATAGCTACAACAATGGACGGGGCACAGGGGGCGTATGATATGAACCCAGCCCGATGCAGGGCATTAATTAACGAAGAATGGTTCAAAGAGAAAAGGCCTTCAAGCACCAGGGTTGTGAAAAAGACCCCCAGAAGTGACTTTCGTAATGAACATGGCGATATGGTCACCTTACTTAGCCGAGTCATGGGACTTCCTAAGTCCAACTACTTTGAAGAATGGATGTTCTATTTTACAGAACAGGTCTTTGCCGGAAAGTCTAAGTTTGACTGGGCCCAGATCATAAGTGATAACATCTACGCTCAGCTGATTGAGCTTGAGACAAAGAAGTATTTCACCATGACCTCCTATTTGGTCTATATGTTCGCAAAGAACCAGCCACTGCCAGGATTAATAATGAAAGGTGAGATCGGGAATGGGCCTGGTCAGGTAAAAGTTTATGATTGCTACCCGCAGCTGCACTACCAGGATATAGCTCAAAGGGAAAAGAGCAGCCCGGCTTACGCGGTTGGACAATACGAACGCGTCAACGACGCCTTCACAATGCGCCTAGTCAGGCTAATGCAGGGAGGGTTACACATAAGGCTCTCAGAGCAAGCTACCATTTTAGTGCAGAGGTATGGGGCCTGGTTTATTCAGTTCCCAAGATTCTCCTACCTCCGAATTGCTGGCTTTGAAGGTGCCCCCCTTCGACTTCCGCGGTATCCAACCGATAAAGTAGTCCTCATGGAGGTGGCGAGACAATCATGCCCTGCCGGCATATTGTTACGAGAGAGCAAGCAAGCTGGATTCGCATTTCCAATGATCATAGGCAACCATGATGTCCAATTGAGAACTCCCACCCTAGCAGAAGAATCCCTTGCAGAGCTAGCCTCCTATGGCCTACAGGAACATTTTCCGAGAAAATGTTTTGATCATGACAATTTGGCAAAGAGAGCTTACAGTAGGCGCTACAGAGCAAAGGAGTCAATTGAAGATTACTGGAAAAATTGCTCCGATGACTACGAAGTCAGGCGACGGGAATATTCTAGATTGAGTGTGCAGCAAATGCGACTCTTTGAGTACCGTCGGGTCCCGGATCAGCTCACAGACTCGGGGAACTGTCTCCAAGTCCGGGAATTCGAAGCAGTAAGGCATCTCTTGCCAGGCGTTGATTGGTCTCAAGACCCAATCACAGATTTCGAAGCAGTCATGGCAGCCCCGACAAGATACACAGATCAGTGGTTACAACACCAGATCGAGAGGCTAGTCCATGAAGGGGTCCAGTTTACTTACCATCTGATGGGCAATTTCGACTCTCAGTCTTCCGAAGATGAAAGGACATCAGCTGAAAAACCAGAGAAAAGGAAGAAAACTAAGGCTTGCAGAGGGACTCGGACGTCCAAAAGAACAAGAAGGGAGAAGATTCCCATAAGAAGGCCAGAAACCACTTCATCTTCAAAGGACCCCAGTTCATCTGACGACGCCATAGATTTGGATTGCATACCTGCTCCGCCTTCCCAGAGCGACATAGAGGCATTCCAAGCCAATGATCCTCCTGCTCCAGATATGCCGGACACCGAGCAAAAGGGCCCCAATCCGACTAAGCCGGGTGACCAGATAGAGGAAGGAGAAATCCCATCCACCCAGGGGATCGAAGTGCATGAACCTACCCAGCAGAGCCGCCATGAATTACTACTCCTCCATGCAGCCAAGGACGACTCAACTGTCGAAGGGGAACAAAGAGCAGACGAGATCCATGAGCTCGAGGGAACCAAGGAGCCACCATCACAGGAAGATGTCAGACAAGTATTCAGTGAGATAGGGGAGAACTCAGATGCAAACAAAGAGCTTCCTCCTTCTTCCACCCCTCCGATGACGGGACAACTGTTAATTTGTGATCAGCCAGTTGGAAGCATGGGAGCACAAGGTGCTAACTTAACCCTATCCTCAACCCAAACAGTGCCTCAAGAGTGGCTGATCGCCAGAGCTCAGCGCAGGGCCGCCACCAAGGCGCCCATCGACCTTGAAGACATCTTCTCACGAATGGATCAAACAAAAGCAAAAGGGAAGAAGAAACCGAGAACATACTCTAAGATAACCAAGGATGGGCAAAGGAACCGCACTCTTCATATTGCTACCCCGCCCGTAAACAAGCCAGCAGATCAAATAACCCTGGCAGATTATAGCATTACGACTGTCCCCATCGGACGAGCTACAAAAGAGCAAGAAAAGGAGGAATTTAAGGACTCAGTGCAGAACATACTCAGACAGCTCGAGGAAATCACGACTGAAAAGGACATGTATCGGGCCCGTGCTGAACAAGCCGAGGGATACATCGATAAGCTCCTACGGCCACTACACAACCCCTCTGAATCCCATATCCCCCCAATGGCATTGGCGCAGAGGACCACAACTGAATTTGAAGGAATCCGAGATACCGCAAAGGCCGTTAAGGAATGGGTGCAAGACATCAAGAAAAAGGGAGAACAGATCCTCAAAGAAGTAAAGGAAATGGCTCTCCATCGAGAGATCACTCTCGTCAAGCTGTTGGAAGTAAAGAGAGAATCCCTTCACATGCATGAAGTAGCGGCCTCTACCCTTCCCCTCCTAAGAGCTCTTTTCTGGACACATACACAAATTCCCACACTGCTTGACATCCTGAATCCCCATAGCATCAGTGTTCTCAAGGAATGGTACTGGACCGTCACCATGAAGAACGACGCCCAGGAAATTATTGACAAAGAAAATGACGCATGTGAGGCAATTCTGGGGAACATGCAAGAACTAGGCAAGACCATCCTCCGATCAATGGTTTCGGGGTGGATAAATGACCTGTCCGACAGTGTAATCCGGCCTGATTGAGAGGAAAGATTGGGAGCAGATAAGGTTTCTTATTCCATTGAAGACTTGAGTTTTGCTGGTCAGTTCCATTCAGACATATTGTGCTTCGAGCGTAATCGCTCCAGCTGGAAGGACGGTTTAAGGCACGTGAACCAGTATCTCGAAGGCATGCAATACAAAATTCGCCACCCTCCCATGCCGCCTTTTAATCCCCTCTTCCAATTATGCATCAAGTTTCAGGAATATGTCCGCGAGGAACGAGCAGCAGGTCGTGATTTATGGCGAGAGTACCTGCATGGCGAAGACCAGTTTCTGCAAAAGGAATGTGAAACCAGGATAGAGAAAGTAGTTTCTCAAAAATGCCTTTTTCCCTCCAAGTCTTAAAAAGTGCACTTTTGTTCCAAAAAGGTGACAGTTGACTTTTGGTCAACATATTGTAAAGTTTTTTTGGTGCACCTCCCTTTTTTGGATTATTTCAAAAGTTGTAATTATCCTTTGGTAGTTATTGCTCCTTTTGGGGTAGTTGTAGATATTTATCCCCCTATTTATGAGTGTGGGTCCCTCTTTTTGTAAGGATGAATCTAGGCCACTTGTTTAGATTAGATCTTGGCCATTCATCCATTTTTGGAAACCTATTTAAGGGGACTGGTTTTCCCTCATTTTAGGAGGAAGTTCTTGAATTGTTGCGAAAGCTCTGAAGAAATTTTGCAGGAATTAATACAATGGATTGAAATTACCTTCAAATTTCCTTGTGAGTGCATGGTCTCCTTCTTCATTTAAATTAGAAAGCTTTTAAATTATGTCTGTTCATTTTACACAGCAGTTCTTACCAAGCATCTGATAGAATCTTCACAGTCCATACCATTAGAGGATAGCTGATTGCTTTTTTCCTTTCTGCATGGTTAATCTGGGCTATTTTATGATTCAGTTCGATTATCAAAAGTACACATATCATGAATGTAGAAGTTCTAATATTGTATTTGATAATATGAAAATCTGGTTTCTCCTTTGAAGATTGCACTGAGTTTATGCAAACATTGTGTCTGAATGACTGATGATGCTTAATTTGGTTTCCCGGAGGTGTCTGTCTGCTTGGGTAAATTTGTTGTCCTAGTTAACATTTACCATTCTCTCTCTCCCTACCCTTCCTTTCTTTCCTCCCAATTTTATCCCCTTTTTTTTAGAAATCCGCAGTCTTGCTAAATCAGCTTCAAATTAATCAACATCACCTGAAAGAAAACCAAAAGAGGTCCCTGGGAATTCGTATATGAAATTACTAATCAAACGTAAGCCCCCTTGTGTTTCCAGCATAAACACATAAAGCCACTGAGAGATCCCGCAGTCAAGACCTGACAAAAGAAACCTTGAGGTAGTCTCCTTTGATCAAACTTAGAAAACAGCATTAGAGACTTCCTTATCTCAAGAGAGAGTAGGATAATCAGCCGGCTATTCTATTCTGCGTTGGCCGTATGGAGTTTGCAGCAATGCGATTTCAGACACGTCAACAATACGTTACAAGGCAGGAAATGAAGAAAGGTGAATGAGATGATTGCAAAAAAAATGTTACACAGAAGAAGTGTTATGATTAATGAGCATAAACGATTCTTTGCCAAATGACTACGTAAGGAGTAGAAATTTAAATTTCTGATATAGATAAGATCTGTAATGAAAATTTATACAACAGAGGTAAAAGTACTCTTTGAAAAACGATTTCTACAGTAATCAGAAGACAACAAATGGAATGAGATATTCAGAATATGTTACTATGAAAAGATTGAATAAAGAATATAATATAAATATTAAACTTCTGGAAAATAACTGTGAAATGAAAAATGTTGAAACCTGCAAGAAAATCACAGATGTAACTCAATGATAAACCAGTTTTGGTGGCAAGCCTTCCAAAACAAGATAGATAATATGGGTTTGGCGGCAAGCCGACCAAACAGATTAAGGATGCTGAGTTTGGCGGTAAACCTTCCAAACTAGACAATAATAAAAAAAACAGAAAGAAGAAACTTTGGCGGCAAGCCTTCCAAAGACTAGAATCTAAAAAAAATTAAACCTACAGGCAAACTTGTTAACAAGTTTGAAATTTTTTTTTAAAATCTGAAATAAAAAAACCTGCATAGTAGAAAATATTAGAAAAAGAACTTCTTCTCCTCTCAAGAATGCCTCCAAGAAGGTGAACTCTACAGAATGGTAACCTTCATCAATGTCAACATAAAACAAGGATTAGAAACCTGCTTTGATACCATGAAAGGAAATACAAGAGCAAGGAAAGAAAAACAAAATCCAAGTAAGTTTATTGATGAAGTAAATGTTACCAAGAGAAATGCAAAAACCTTGGAGCAATCACCTAAATGTGAAGAAGGAGGCACACGAGCTTTTGAAAGGAGAAAAGCAAAGAAAAACCCCTTATGATATTATGAATGAGACAATGCCTAAAATGTGTGTGTGTGTGTGAGAGAGAGAGAGAGAAGCTCTTTACAATATTGTCATTAAATAGAAATGAGAGAGGAGACATCTCTTAAATAGAGATGAGGAGAGGAGTTACAAAGTAACTCCCAAATCTATGAATGCCACCATTCATAAAATGTGTGTGCCATGTGTCCACATCCTTTTATGGAGGAAATCTAATATTCCTTAATAAAGGAAAATAAAAGAAATGACTTGTCCTCACACATGTATTAGAGGACAAATTACATGTAGGAATTCCAAAGGAATATCCTAAACTAAATACAAATAAACCTAAGCCAAATAAAGATTAAATATTCTAACACCTATTAAAGACATTGAAGGACTTGGGGGTTGCATGGAGTAGATTCGGGAGTCTCCACCTTTCCAAGGAGGTGTTGGTGAGATTTTTGACTAGATTAATGTCTCCACCTTTCCAATCTCGGAGGAAGAAAACGATTCTCAAAAAAGCTTTAGGCCAGATGAAGATTTGCCTTTCAAATGGCAAAGACGAAATCATTTGGTGTGGCTCCAAGACCAGAGAATACTCGATATAGGTGGGGTATGCAAATTCTTAGAGCCCAGATTAAGATCGAGGGATGGACTTCTTGATTTCGTTGGCATTGAGTGATACTACCTAAGTTGGTGCCTTCCTACGGACAACTTTACACAAAGGAATTTGCAATGTCCCCCTTTGGGACTTACCTTTATTTAGTCCTGAGATGATAATTCCAACTTAAGGTGAGAATTGTAATACATTTATAAATAAAATTTTCCATATATCCAAATAACATTTGTAAGCACCCCTGTCCTTTTGCCTTAACTTTTTTCAGTTTTGTTTGTTTGACATTTTGTCAAACACTTGGCATGTATTCATTCTTAAGTCTCATTTTTCCGAGTTTTCTTTGAGAGTTGGAGTTGTTTACAAGTTTAATAATGAGCCAAGTGAAACATATACAATAATTTGAAAATACAAGAAGAACTTGCAACACTTGTATAGATCTTATGACTCAGAATTTACTTAGAAAATAAATCCCAGAAATTAATAATAGTTCTGAAATTACAGCTTATCTCACACTTAAACAACATTCTAATGTGGAAAGAATAGACAAAAAAGTACTAATATACCCAGACCAAGAGTGCTGGAAAAGGTCTTTTATTACATAATTCCAGCATTAATAGTGTAACATACCCTAGGCAGCTACAATAGCAATTCTAGTTGGGTACGTGTTGACGTGTATTTTGTACACTATCAAACACAGAATAAAATACCCAAGGGTACCTTATCCTCTCTTGAGTAAAGCCTTTGATTGCTGAAGATATTGCGGAAAAGGATCAATCAGGATGACTCCAAGGTTCTTCGTTGTAGGATCTCTACGTGTGGATAAGCACCAGTGGTCATCGTAAATGCTGTTTCTTCAAGGGGCCTTACGTTTTTGAGCTGCAGGAACAGAATTTTCCTAAAACTAACAGGTTCTCAAAAAAGATCAAAAGATAGGGTTTGCAAGAGATGAATTCTAATCTAATCCTAAGAATGACTCAATGTAGGCTAGACTTGGTAAGATTCTACCAATTTCAGTATTGCCAAGGAATTACAACTCTACTGGAATTGATGCGATCTTCTAAGGTGTTCAATGATTTTCAAATCATCAAGAATTATAGATACTACCATAAAGATACATATCAATAGTTCAATAATGATTGAAGGTTCAAGCAATCCAAATATCTCCAGTTGACCACACAAGGCGTCCTTACAATCAGTAAGAAGCTAGTGGTTTGGAACGTGAATCTCACCAAAGATCGAGTCCAACACTTAGTCCTTCAAACTTAAATACTACTTTGACTGAGAATGATTCAAGAAAGTAAACAACCATGAAGATAGCCACAAGAATTGCAATAAAACACCATAACTTCAATATTTTATTGATCTCAAAGCCAAAATAGACAACAATTGTTTGAAATTCTCTCTTCAATACTCAATATTGCTACAAAATAACTTTCTTCTCTCCAAAAGCTTTAATCTTCTAATTTCTAACTAAAACAAAAGCGAAAAAGAGGGGGTCCCCATTCTAATGGGGTGATGTGTGAAATGGTCACAACATCTAGTGAGACCACTGAGAATGTTTGTAAACATTTGGGAATCAATCTTTCTTGAAGAAAAACTCAGAAAACCTCCCTCAATAAAACAAGGAGTTAACAACACTTACAAGAAGAGATCTTCATATCGAGACAAAGTATTAAGTCCACAGTTACCCATGTGTGTGCAAATGAGTTAATTTCCCTTGACAAGACAATCATGATCTCCAGGTTCCCCTGTGATAAGCTACGTAGTTTATCTGAACTCCAAAAGCATCCTGGATAGAGCCTCGCTGCCAGTCGAATGTCCATAGTCCCGACGAGGTTATCGCCGCAAGCTCACGAATATTGCTCCATTGCCAGCCAGGCGTCTATAGCCCCGATGGAGTTATCCGTATATTCCTTTTAGCCAATTTGATATTTTCTTTTTTGCTCATTTTCTTTTCTTTTGATTTTTTACTTTCACATTCTCATTTTGATATTGCTTTTTTTTTGTTCCATCAATTCTTTTGGCTTGTGAGCAGTGAAGCTCACTAGGATTTGAGGATTGCGATGGCGCTAAAGCCAGATTTTAGATTTTTCACCGATCACAGCTTTGCCTGAAAATCACAACGACTTGGAGATTATAAGTGTGAAAAGATATAATAACTGGAGGACAAAAATATCTGAGTCCAATAAGCTAATCTTACTTCATTGCAAATACGGCCTGACTCAAAGTTTTATCAAAAGAAACCTCTTTGTATTTCCAAAAGACCTCATAATTGCCCAAATGAAACTAACAACCGAGTGAGAAGTCAGAGTGCTTCATGACAAAATCACCCAATTTCAAATGGATACCCCTCAGAATGAAACAACTAACCAAAACAAGACACCTAAACTAAGACCCAAAACAAAACGAAAGGCAAACCGAAAACAAAACAAACCAGACAAAACGAGACGAAAGCAAACTAGACTAACTATGTACAAGGGAAGGCCTTTTGCATCCTAGGACAGGAAGTAATGTTTGAGATACCTCCCATTGACAGGCAATGGGACATCTTCTCCAGTTAAAGTCTTCAATCTGAATGCATTTCTCCCAAAATCTCTGAAATTTGATAAGGGCCTTTCCAAAGCTTATCAAATTTGTCACGCTCTCCCCTTTTCTCGTGTGCTTTATCCCAGTATAAGACAAGATCTGAGATCCAGAACGCCTTGACTCTAGCTTGTCGATCGAACCATCTTTTCACAACTCCCTGATGTTTTGCAAAATTCTCCAACGCTTGATCTCTCTTTTCCTCAAGATTCAATAACTGTGTTAATCGGGCTTGGACAACATCGGTATCTTCCATGTATTCCTGAATAAATCTCAAGGTCGGGATCCTAAGTTGCATGGGGAATACCGGGTCTTGGCCATAAACCAGAAAATAAGGTGAAATCCCCAATGAGTTCTTGGTCCTGATTCTATCTGCCCAGAGGGCAAATCTCAGTTGAGTGTGCCATTCTCTTGGACTTCTTTCCAGTAATTTCTTGATAACACTGAGTAGGTTCTTATTAGTTGATTCAGCTAACCCATTACCCTGAGGATAATAATTTGATGAAAATTTGAGGGTTATTCCATACTCAAAAGCCCAATTCGAAAATCTCAATGATGTGAAGGCTGAACCATTGTCGCAAACCAATGCATAAGGACACCCAAATCTTGTGATAATGTTTTCCTCCAAAAATTTAATTACGGCCTCGGTAGTGCATACCTTGAGAGCTTGTGCCTCTGACCATCTGGTACAATAATCAGTAGTAGTGATGATATACCTGTGTTGTGCCGAGGATGCGGGGTTGATGACACCAATAAAATCCATCCCCCATTTGGCAAATGGTCTTGCTTCGATCACTGGATTTAATGGCATGGCAGGATTTCTTTCTCTGAAGGCGGCAACTTGGCATGTGTGGCAAGTCCTGATATGATTAAATGTGTCTTTGAAAAGTGCACACCAGTAATATCCTGCTCTCAAGATCTGATGAGCTGTAGCTAGGTTGGCTCCATGTCCGGTTCCAAACTTGGAATGGAAATGTTCAATTATTTGCTTGGCCTCATCTTTGCCAACACACCTCAGATATATTCCTTCGTGATTCCTACGATATAGGATAGATCCTTGAAGCATATAATGCTGACACTTTATTCTTAATGCTCTTTTCTTTGTGGGTGTCATGCGAGCAGGGCACTTGTTGTTGAGTAGGTATGTCACAATTTCTTTGTACCATTCATCAGGGGTGACATCCTCTAGCTCATAAACTTGCTGGATTAATCCGGGTCCATCAATTGCTAGTGTCTGTGCTAAAGCTTGTCCTCGAACAAGTTTCATAGGCTGGATTTCGATATCAAACTCTTGGATAATGGCCACCCACTTGCCTCTTCTCTCTCCTAGTTCATTTTGCATGAGGAGGGTTTTGACTGTTGCATCTGGTACTATTGCATAAATTTTGGCCCTTAAGAGATAATGTTTGAACTTTTTAATGGCCTTGACTAGTGCATATGCTTGTTTCTCAATGTTGGGATATCTAAGTTCTGCATCTTTCAATGGGGTACTCATGAATGCAATTGGATTCTCGTCCCTCTCTTCACTTCTCTGAGTGAGAATAGCAGCACAAGTGTAGTCAGAAGCGAAGGAATACAGGTAGAAGGGCCTGAGGTAATCAGGACTGATTAGTACTGGCGCCTCTGCGATTGCCGTCTTTATTTCCTCAAATGCCCACTTGGCCTGTGGCGACCATTCTATCTTTGCGTCCTTCTTCAGCATCTCGTTCAAAGTTCTGACTATCTCAGCAAATCCGGTGATGGATTTTCTGACAAAGTTGATCTTGCCGAAGAATGATTTGAGTTCCTTCTTACTGGCTGGCAAATTGATGGTTGATATAGCTTTTACCCTTTCAGGATCAATGGAGATTCCTCTTTCTGAAATGACATCTCCTAAAAGCTTTCCTTCTGTTACCCCAAATATGCATTTCTTCGGATTGAGAGAAACACCATACCTTTTGCACCTTTGGAAGACTCTTCTTAAGTCATCCACATGATCTTCTCTTTTTCTAGAGAAAACTGTGATATCATCCATATATATGATGATGCATTTTCCAATTAAGTCTCTGAAAGCGATATCCATGGCTCTCTGGAATGTGGCCCCAGCATTGATAAGTCCAAAAGGCATTCTTTTGTATGCAAATGTTCCTCACTTGGTAGTGAAAGCGGTCTTTACTCGATCTTCAGGCTCGACCAAAACTTGATTATAACCTGAATATCCATCCAGGAAAGACATCATCTGCGACCCATTAACAATCTGTAATACTTCATCCAGCGATGGTAGTGGATAATTGTCCTTTTCTGAAGCTCGGTTGAGATTTCTGAAATCAACACACAATCTGATCTCTCCATTCTTCTTCCTGATAGGAACCAAGTTGGCAACCCACGTCGAATGTCTTACTGGGAAGATAATTTTGGCTGAGAGCAGCTTCTTAACTTCTTGATATATCAGGGGTTCCAACAAAGGATTAACCGGCCTCTGTCTCTGCCTAAATGGTTTGCTTCTTGGCTTCAAAGGGATTGTGTGAGTGATAATTGCAGTGTCATAAGTCGAGATCTTCATAACTCCAAGCGATAACTTCTGGGAAATCTCTTACATTTTTCAAGATTCCATTTCTTTCCGATGCGGTGTAGGCCTTTCCAATGAACACATTCTTAACTTGTGTGTCATCACCTATGTTGATTGTGTCGCACATGTTTCCTTCCATACTGTGGTTTTTCATCTCTTTCAATTTGTCGGGATCAAAGATTCTTTCTAACTCCACCATTCCTTTTGGAATAGTGTTTGTCTTCAAATTCAAAACTCCTTCAGCATCCAATTCTGCTTCTTCAACTTCTTCTTCATCAATGATTTGAGCTAAGAAGACATCTGTGTTGGTCAAGAAATCCAATTTGTGCTTGTCATCTTCAAAAACTTGAAAATTGGTGATGTTATCTGGGACTGAAGGTACTGATGTTAATTCTACTGTGAATTTCTTCAATCCTTCCATTGCTAATGGTATCAAAGAGCTGGAGGCTTGTGCAAGGGAATTAGCCACTTGATTTTGATGCCTGTATATAGACTTGATGTTGAAGGCCTCAAAACTCTCAATAAGATCCCAAACTCGATTTCGGTATCTGGTCAGCCTTTTGTCATGGTAGACGTACTGCCTTCTGATTTGCCTTATAGCTATTTTTGAGTCTTGTTGTGACCATTTCACACATTGCCCCATTAAAATGGGGACCCCCTCTTTTTTGCTCATTTTGCCTGTCTTTCTTTCTGTTTTTTAGGGTTTTGGTTTAGTATGTCAGTTGTCTGGATTAGGGTCAAGCCTTAGGGTTTCCCGTTTCAGCATTTTCAGGCCAGAGTCCAGTCAATCTTGAGAGCTTTTTGAGCTTCCTCTCGTAGGATGCAATTTTGAATAAAGTGAATTCGCAGAGGCTAAGTGAGTTGGTCTAGTTTCAATTGGAATTTTGAATGCAGAGTCCAAATTTGTCTAAGTGTGAATGATGAGATTTTTGATTTTTGTCTGACTGAATGATTTTGACCAAATTTTAGAATTTTGATGATTGATTCTCGGCATTGGAAATGACTTGTTTTTGCCTTGTGAAGTGATTAAACTCGTAAAATCTTGATATTTTGGCCTGTGGAAGCAAAATCGCTCATGTCCCTCAGTGAAGGACCGGAGCTTGTTTTTCAAAATTTTACTGTCTCTGCAGGATCAAGACAAATTTTTGATTGGAAGTGAAAAAGGGAGGCATGTTCTTTCCGTTGAATATAATTTGAAGAATTTCACAAACACGGAAATGTGCCAGGAGCAAAAATCGCTCCTCTCCCTCAGTGAAGGACCGGAGCTTAAAATCCAACATTACCTTGTCCTTGCAAGATTTCAACGATTTGACGATTTGAGGAGAACCAAGGAAGTGCATTTTATCAGTTGAATATAATTTGAAAGCACAAACATGAGGAAAACTTGATCTAGAAGCTAAATCGCTCCTGTCCTTCAATTAGGGACCAGGGCGAACTTAATGGTAGCTCCCGTCCCTCTCCCAGGGACCAGAGCGAATTTCCTCATAGGGCAAAATTTGGGTGAAGATTAAGTAAGTTTTGAGTTCGAGGCAAACAAAGAAAGTGTAATAAACTTGTTGAAGACAAATTGAAGATTGCAAGACGCCTGATGAACTCCATATTGGCCTAGGCGCTCCTGTCCCTCAGTCAGGGACCAGAGCGATTCCTTCCTTAGATCAATTTCTTGCCAAGTTAGAACGAACTCCAAGCCAAAGATGAATGAAAGGGTGCACAACGAGTCTATTGAAGATAATTTTGGAAGTTAGCAAAGTGTGATTGAGCTTGAAAATGAAAATTCGCTCCTGTCCCTCAGCCAGGGACCAGGGCGAAATGTTAGTTATCTTTCCTTCCACCCAAATTCAAGTCACTCCAAGTCAAGGTGTAAGGTGGCAAGGACGTTTTGAGGTGTCTCTACGAAGAATGAAGTTGCAAGGACCGCCAAAGATGAAGGAATTGCACTATATACCCAAATTCGCTCTTGTCCCTCAGTCAGGGACCAGAGCGAAATTTCTATGAAGGCTTAAATTTTGAATGTTAATCACATTTCGTACGTTCAAGAAGGATCAAAAGACCTCATTCTACATTGTGAAGGCGATTGCAAATTGATGGAAACAAAGATGAGCCCAGGATATCAAAAATCGCTCCTGTCCTTCAGGCAAGGACCAGGGCGATATTCACTATATTGGCCATTTCTTTCGAAAACTACGCCAAGTCAAGGACGTACAAGGTTGCAAAGGGTTAAAGTGTTCTTAAGAGGATGATATGCAAAGAAACCAAACATCAAAAGGTGATCAAGTTGAGCCAAGAGGCAAAATCGCTCCTGTCCTTCAGTCAAGGACCAGGGCGATTTTCATTAATCACTCATTTTCCTTCAAAAATCATGACAAATCAAGGGTACACAAGATCGAGGACGTCATTTGGAAGGCAATGAACAAGAAGCCAAGGTATAAAAATGACAAATTTAGTCTAGAGCACAAGGTTCGCTCCTGTCCCTCACCAAGGGACCAGGGCGAAAACCATTCAAACATCAAAATGCCTTGTTAAGGACGAATAAAGTAGGCGTGGAATGGAGGGATGATATTGTTACCTGCCTCATGATGAAGATTGGTGATCGAAGAAGCTAAGGTCAAGGAGAAAACACAAGGTTCGCTCCTGTCCCTCACCAAGGGACTAGGGCGATATTAACCTTAGGAGGCATTCATCCACAAATCAAGTTAATCAAGCTCGAGTTTCCCAGCGAAAATGCCAGTTTCAACGTGGAGATGATGGTTTCGAACGTAAAAGGAAAAAGAATCAAGGCCAAGATGATAATTCGCTCCTGTCCCTCTCCCAGGGACCAGAGCGATATGGTTTGTACCCTTACCTCTCCAAATTTTGGCGCTAAAACATTTTTTGAATTTTATTAAATGCTAAAAATCGATAAATTTAAAAAAAATTCAATTAAATAGCATTTAAAAATTACGCATGAGCATTTAATTAATTATTTGTTGCCTTTAAAAAATTGAAAAAATTAATTATAAAGGCATTAAATTAATTAATTATTAATAAAAGTGGGGTGCTTGGGTTTTATTTGCTTTATTTTACAAAGTCGGCCCTTGGTTTTTATTTAAAAATTGTTTTTAATTACATTATTTTTACAAAGTCGGCCTATGGGGATTAATGAGGAGAGCGCCTATAAAGGAAGGTGAAAATTTCATTTTTAAATCATCATTTGAACCTTCATTCATATGCGATTTTGGAGAATAAGGAGAAGTGCGAATTTAGCAAAGGAAGTGGTGCGAGCATCATCAAAAGGGGAGTGCGAATTTAGTTTTAAGTTGAGCGAACTTGCCAAAGACTACGTCAAAGACCCCCCAAAGGTGGCGAATTGCTAAAGTGGACGTTCGTTTGAAAAGGATCACGTGGAAAAGCTTCAAGCATCGATTTTTGCCTAGGCGATTCTCTTTATTTTGCATTTTAGAGTTAGCTCTGAAGTGAGGTATGGCGAATTCTTCTTTTGTTTTAAATGTTGATCGTCATAGCTTCAAATTTTGAATTTTGAAATTTTGAATTTCAAAGTAGCTCAATCGTTATTTAGGAAATGATAACTCAAGGACTTATCATGAAGTTTCCTAAAATTAATCTTTAAATCTAATCTAGTTATACATTGCAAAATCTGTTACTTATTATGAAATGTTGTGTATGTATGGCGACCCCGAAGGCAGGAGCATCCACCAGTCGTCCAGCTCTCATGAAGGAAGATCAAAAGACCGAAGAACTAGAGACCAAGATCGTGTCTAAGTGGAGCAACATTGGAGATACCAACTTGGGCAACTTTAGTATGAAGAAGTTTCGAGAGGTCCCTTACATTGGCAAGCCATCACCTGTCGCCAGGAGGATAATTGAAAGTGGCATCATTAAGGCGGCCGGCTTCCCTCCAGCAGTACAGTGCCATGAGTTGATGATCGAGTGTGCTCGTCATTATGATCCACAGTCCAGAACGATCGTGTCCAAGGAGGGAAACACTTTAGCTTATCTTTCAGAGGAAGCTATAAGTGAGGCTTTCCATCTTCCAGAGCACAGAGATATGGTCTACAAGAGCATAGAAGGAGCCAGGTCCATGTACGAAGATGATCCAGATGCTTGCCTAAGCATCATCAAGAAGAACTGGTTACTCAAGAGTCGTCCTCGCCTGAGTAAGATCCCGAACACACCACATAGGATCGATTTCCAGGAAGAGTACAGAGATTTGATTACAATGCTCAACCGAGTCACAGGAGCCCCTCAAGCCTTCTACTTTGAGAAGTGGATGTTCTACTTCATCCAGGTGATAGTTCAGGGAAAAGGAACAATTCATTGGGCTAGGATAATTAGCCATTGCTTGGACGTACAGTTGAGGAGACTCAAGGCTACCAAGTCCTTCCACATGAGTTCATACGTCATATATGCCTTGATCAGGAGCTTTGAGTACGCAGGACTACCTCATAGAGGAGTGATTGGAAGAGGACCCGGCGAAGTCAGAGTTTGTGATTCCTATGTCCACTTGCATCATCCGCCAAGAAGCAACTACAAGTTAGTTAATGATACCTTCACGATGAACATCACAAGAACGTTGCAAGGTGGGATTCACAACAGATTATCTCAGGATGCACAGGAACTAGTGAAGAGGTACGGTGCTTGGTTTATCCAATTTCCGAAGTTCACTTATATTAGAGTTCATGGATGTCCTTCACCTCCATACATGTTGCCGAGATATCCGACAGACAGAATAGTGTTACTTGAAGTAACAAGACAGTTGGCAGCATTTGCGAAGGCATTCAGACATAGACATGGAAATGGAGTTCCTATACCTATCATCTTAGGCAATTCAGTTGAGGTATGTCCTAATGCTTTAGCCATGGATGACGCAGAGAAGGAGTTGGCTTTGTATTCTTTTTCATTCTTTGCTTTGAGAGAAAGCTTTGATCCACATGGATATATAGAGGAGACAGTCGGTAGGAAGTTTAAGCATGAGTTTCAGATAGAAGATTTTATGATGAATCTCTTAGATGATTTTGAAGTGAAAAGAAAGATGCATTCTAGATTGCCTTTGGATTTCATCAGGAAATGCAAGATTTACAGAGTGGCCGACCAAGCTCAGGACAATGGCAGACATCTCTAGTCATCCTATGATCGAGAAAGCAAATCAGTAAGGTTAGATTGGAATGAGCCCGAGGTTGTGGATCTAGATGCTTTGATGGCTCCAGTCTTGTCTTGTACTCGCAGATGGGTTGATGTGCAGCATCAGAAGTTGAGAGAGCAAGGCATAGCTATGACTTTCACTTTGGAAGAGAAACCAGCCGAAGGTGGAGCTAGTGTAAGTGAAGGCAATCCTAATCCCAGAAATACAGGTGAAGGCAACCTTCGAAGTGCAAGTGAAGGAAATCTCCATCCAAGAGGCTCAAAGAGGAAAGAGAGACCTAAGAAGAGAGAATCTTCCAAGAAGAAGCAAGGGGCCAACCGAGATCGTTCATCCGGCACATCTTCTCGACCAGAGAAAAGGACACTTGAAGTGGAAGAGTCTATGGAGTCAATGGTACAGAATGATAGGCAGGAAGAAGGATAGGCACCTCAAGGGTCACCAAGTGGATCTCTCCAAGATTATGAACTACATGAAGACAGGAACAATGACGAAGTGACATCTCCTCCCAGAGAAGAAGAAGCATTGCATAAGGAGATACAGGTTAAAGAGACAAGATCTGCCATCCCAGATTGGTTGAAGGAAAGATTGATGAAGGTGATTGTGATCGAGGACGAAGACAATGTAATTGATTTAGAGAGCCTTGTTGGACATTCTCAAGAAGTGACAGAGAAGAGAAAGGCTACCAAGATGTCCAAGATGATTAGAGATGAGACTGGATCTAGAAAATTGCAGATAGCTACATCGGCAGTGGACAAGTATGAAGGGGAGATCCTAACAGAGGAATATGATATAGAGACATTTGAGCTAGGTCCATCCACAGCTGAACAGACAATGGATGATGCCACCGATTCATTTGAGGCCTTGAAAGACAAGCTTAGAGAAGAAATGGAGAAGAATAGAAAGCTTGAGAGAGAAGTCGGTGCATGGAGAACATATTTCAGCCATCTCAATGAGCCTTTGGGACGTCAGGATCCAGCAAGATCACCCGTACAGGCACTTCCCCTTCAATCAATTAATGAGGCAGAGAGATTTAGGAGTATGGTCCAGCGTATGAGTACTTGGATGGACAAATCTCATACAGTTGCCGTAGAATTTGCAACAAGGATGATGAAGACTATTCATAGGGCTATCCAGGTTCTTGAGATCATCCACAACTTGATGATAACAGTAGCTGCTTTTGCTCATACCAAAGATGTTATCATTCCTGTCTTGCGAGTAATCAGACAAACATCGAGGAAGGTCTTAGCGCAGGAAAAGATCATGGATGGGGGACCTCACAGTTTGCTTCAGTGGTCAACCTTACTCCAGATGAAGGAAGTGCTCTTTGAGGACATTAGTACTAGATGTAGCCATGTTGAGGAGGTGATCAATCTGATCCAGGACAGAGTATTTGAGGTACTACATACCATTCTTGGCAGGAGGATCGAAGTTGAGACAAATGTGGATTTGCAGGAATTGGAGGATAGAATCAAGGTCATCTTTTGCAAGGATGCTAATATTATTACAGATGAGCAACAGGATCAGATGTTTGCTACCATGCTCCTGATTGAAAAGACTAAGGAACTTGAACATGAATGGGACGCTGCTCTTCTCGAGGCATTTGATCAGGTCATCCACTTGGAAGAAAGAATGAAGAATCCTCCTGAGATTCCAATTGCTGAGATCGAAGGAATCGTATCAAGATTCATTGCATATGCTAAAAAGGAGCATTGGAAAGGGAATAAGATTCTAGATGAGAGGTTGTTATAGATGACATGGCACCTTAATTGTCATTGGTCTATGTCTCCTAGGTTTTTGTGCCAAATTTAATATATTGGCTATGCATTTAATATTGTTCAGTAAAAAGGAGGCTATTTGTAACAAACCCTAATTAGGGTTTAGGTGTCATGATCTTGACCATTGATCTGCTTTTTGATCTGGACCGTTCATTGTAATTGAGGATGCTATTTATACCCTCATTTCATTTCATTTTTGTAGTTAGAAAAGGAGAAAATTAGAGAGATTAGAGTTTAGAAGCAATTTACTTTTGTAGCAAGATTGAGCTTTGAAGAAAGAATTCAAACAATTGTTGTACATGATGGCTTTGAGATCAATGAAATATTGAAGTTATGGTGTTTTGTTGTAATTCTCTTGGTTATCTTCATGGTTGTTCAATTTTCTTGAATCATCCTCAATCAAAGTAGTGTGTTAATTCGAAGGACAAAGTGTTAGACTTGATCTTTGGTAGGATTCGCTTTCCAAACCACTAGCTTCTTGCTAATTGTAGGAACGCCCTGCATGGTCGACTGGAGATATTTGAATCACTTAAACCTTCAATCGTTATTGTATCTTGGATATGTACCTTCGTGGCAGTGTCTTTGATCTTTGATGTATTGAAAAATCATTTGTTACCTTAGAAGATCGCTCAATTTCAATTGAGTTGTTAATTTATGGCAATATTGAAGTTGGTAGAATCTCACCAAGTCTTGTCTACATTGAGTCATTCTTAGGGTTAGACTAGATTAGACCTCTTTGCAAACCCTATCCTTTTGATTTTTTTTGAAAGCTAGTTTAGTTTAGCAAAATCTTCGGCAACGTAAGGCCCCTTGATGACACAGCAATCACAACGACCACTGGTGCTTATCCACACGTAGAGACCCTACTAAAAAGAACATTGGAGTCATCCTAACTGATCCTTCTTGCGATATCTTCAGCAGTTAGAGACTTTATTCAAGAGAGGATAAGATGCTTTTGGGTATTTTATTCTGTGTATGATTGTGTACAAAATACACGTCAACAAGTCTCCATACACTTGTATTTTTGCTTTCCTTTTGATAGCTAGCAACAACCCATGAATCAAGGATTCATATTCGGCTACATTGTTGGTGCAAGGAAATTGTAACCTATGAGCGGCAAGGTAAGTTTCTCCTATCGGACTAATTAATTCGTAGCCTGCCCGAGATCCCTGTTTGGACTTAGATCCATCGAACCTTAATGTCCATATTGCATCTCCTTGGTCTTCCGTCTCTTGGTTCCCATGGCTTTCGGTTGATGTGTCGGATAGAGTTTCATCTTCTAAGGAGCTTTCCATTCCCGAGTCTTGAATTTCTTCTATAATCAATGTCTGTGGGACTCTTTTATATACTTGTTCTAATGCAGTCTGGCACAAAGCACAGGATAGTTCTGAATGGACGACATTATGTATCCTACACCAGTTAGGGAGGAGTAGATCTCGGATGGATGCCAAGTTACCAAGTTGCATACTTTGTTGTATGTTTCTATGTACGAACTTTCTAAAATTTTCAAACATTCCGTCATCTTCTTGGTCGGATCCTTGGTCACTTTCCACGACAATTTTTGTAGATTCCATCACCTCTTGTTGACCATATTGTTGGTTTTGTATCATCAGGACCTCTCCCACTTTAGGCTTGTATGTCCCTAAATCTGACTCTAAGAACAGGACTTCATTATCTTCCCCATACTCGGTTATCATAAGTCTCAATCTTGGAGTGCTGTCGATTTTGATTTGGTTTGGGACTCCTCTCCAGGGTAGCCACATATGTGCAAAGTCGGTTGACACATACCCATTCAACTTTCGTGACCAATCTCTACTCAGAAATATCCCATATGAATCAGGAATATCCACGACTGATATGTCTATGAAATTTTGAACCCTTGGGTCCGCAGCCAATTGCATGTGGATATTGTTCAACTCTCCCATGACTGGAACTTCTGTCTTGTCTAGCTGAGTGACTTTTCTTTTGGTAGGAGCGGGAGTTATTCCTAGTCTTTGACAGACAGCCAGGGGCATCACATTACTCGAAGCTCCTGAATCATAGAGGCAATTGTGTAGTAATTTCCCAAAAATTCTAATTGACAGTAGGAACGGGGCCGGTTCATCTTTTCCTTGGGAAAGGACCGAGGAATCTCCACTATGTTCTTGATGTTTTGATCCATTGATCCTCGAATTATTATCCTTTTCTAGGCTCTCTTCTTTTGAGTGATCTGCCTTGTTCGGAGATTTTCCTTTCTTGACCACATCTTTCTTAACGGTATCTCCCCTTTCTGGAAGAATCTGACTAGTGGTGAGGCTTTCTTTTATGGCGGGTTGAGTTTTCTTAGTCTCGCCTCTTTTGAGTAATACCTTGCCTTCTAACATATCTTCCTTTTTGGCTGGGAAAGCTATGGTCTGGACCATGCATTCATCTTGTTCGGATTGCTCTTTGTTGTCAGCTTCCTCTTGGGTCACATTGACGGTAGCTTGAGCTTTGTTGGCTGCTTCTTTGGACGGATTCTGAACATTTGACCTTACTGTGTTTGACTCACTTAAGCTATTAATCACTGCGTCCTTAATTTCTGCGAGCTTTAGTAGCTCGTAGAGTGGTAGGCTAATTTTGACCTTCTTGAGTTCTTCCAACACCAATACGGCCAATTTCTTCATTTCATTGCCCATGGGAGGTGCAACATTCTTTTGCCTATATTCTTGCATATGCTGAGGATATTCTGGATTATTGCTAGCTTGTGGATCTGGAGGAGTGGAGAAATTGTTTGGAGGAATCGATGTAGTTAAGGGTTCCTGATTTCTCTGATTTCTATGATATACTCTCTGATTCACACCTCCTGAGGATTGGTGGAATACCTCCTTTATCCCTTCGACTAGGACACTGTTATTCAAGGGTGGAAAATAATACTCTGAGTCTTCAACAGGTTCATTTGCTGATGCAGGTGGGAACTGAGAACCTGGAGGTAACATTGGTCCATTAGCAGATTCTGGTGGAAATTTCCCATTTCGAGCTTTATTATCTTCTTCTGGTGAATATTTGTAACTTTCCACAATCATGGCTTGATCATACCGCGTAGTTGGGACCATTTCATATCCTGTCGTGGGCAGATTTTTCAGGTGGATCGTTGCTGCGCATCTCCTACTGGAATATGTTGGCCGCAATTTTGAATTCAGGACACTGCAACTCAAAATGCTGGTTTGTATTGTGGAGTCTACACCAATTGGACAAGGCCGCTTCTGCTAAAAAGACTTTACTGGTAGGATGATTTACTTGATTCTGAGAATTTGATGGGTTGTCCAGTGGCGTCACCATGTTTCCATTATTAGGGGTAGTAATCCATGGTCTCCTCTGAAAGCCTTGGTTGTTATTTCCCTGATAATTATTCCTGAAACCTTGATTTCCTTGGAAATTTTGATTGTTTGTATGTTGGCCATGGTTGACTCTTTGCATGCTTTGGAGTTGATTATTTTGATTCCTTAGATGAGTTACTTCGGTTGACAGCTTCTTGACTTGTTCAATCAACTCTTTCATTTCATCCTTTTCTTCCTGTGTTCTTGAGGAGTTTGTTGCGTTTTGTAGGTACACAAGTTGTGTTGGTGGGGCTTGTGAAAGTGCAACTCCGGGATGGAGTACCAACTAGTTTGCCGGCTATATGCTAGGATATGTTGCTTGTGGAATAGGGTTCATAACTGGAGTCTGGTTGGCCAATGCCATACTAACTGCTTGCATTTGATTCGGTGCTGCAGCAGGTCCCATATGTAGTAGCGGCCCAATAATATTTTGCCCCATGTGTTTACTGACTTCAATAGCCTTTGCGTATGCTGCATTTAGATCATTCGGGATAGGATGTGTCCTCACGAACATGGCGGTAAGATGATCGAGGGCTCCATAATAGATTTCCCTTGGGTCAGCAATGAGATAAGGATGTCTTAACATCGTATATGCGCGGTGGAACTTGTTGTTGAAAGAAGTGATTGGCTCATGTTCTCTCCTTCGGATTTCAACAAATTGTCTATACAGCTTGACTGGCGTGGTCGGTATACCAAACTTTGCAATAAATGCATCCTTCATTGCGTCCCAGGTCCTGATTGACCCTGTAGGTAAGTGAATGAACCAAAAGTATGCTTCTTCTCCCAATGAGTAGGGAAAAAACCTACATGCTACATCTCCATATTCGACTCGTCTGTTACGAAGAAGGTCTTTGAACATCTTGATATGATCCTTTGCTGTACGATTGAAATCACTGACATTGAATTTGGAACAGAAATTCTTTGGATTCTTTGGCATGTCGTGATAGATTGCAAATTCCAATGGTGATGGGTTGTTGATCAGCCAAGTAGCACCGTTAAGCACATGAGCAGGAGGAGGAGGAGGAGGAGCATTGTGAGCCATCGTGTTTCCCGAAGTCTGAAAGTTTGACAGGAGACTTGATGAACCGGCCTGGCTTGTTGGTTGAGAAATCGGCTGGATACTCGCTTGAATTGCCGCTTGTACTTGTTCTTGAAGAGACGAAGCTTGTGATGACTCAGGAGATTCTTCTAATCTTGGTTCAAATTCCTTGGGAGTATCTTTTCTTTTGACTTGCTTCGACCTTGAAGTGAACTGAAGTTCATCCAGATTTTTGACACCTGGTGTCGACCTCAATATCCTTTGATGTTTCTCAGGCGAGAAAGAACCAATACGATCCAGCGTGAAGATTTGTCTTGTGGGGGCTACTGCAAGTTTCTTTGATTGCGAAGCTCTCTAGCGGCAGCTCTTTGGTGTTCTTCAGCTCTGTCTTCTTTTTGTTCCAAGATGATCCTCACTCTGTTATACTCAGCTTCGCTTCTCCTTATGTTCCATGCTAGGTGATTCAATCCTGAAACAATATCTTCTTGAATGTTGCCTATCTCCAAATTAGGTTGCACTACTTGATTCAATCCTTCATGTGGCAACGCCATCGCGATTCATGATCATGTTTGAAATGTATTCTTTTTTTTGGTAAATTTTCTGGATAGTATTGTTCCTTTGATTCTTTGGATTATGGCCCTCCTTCTAGCGCCAATTTTGTTGACGTGTATTTTGTACACTATCAAACACAGAATAAAATACCCAAGGGTACCTTATCCTCTCTTGAGTAAAGCCTCTGATTGCTGAAGATATCGCGGAAAAGGATCAATCGGGATGACTCCAAGGTTCTTCGTTGTAGGATCTCTACGTGCGGATAAGCACCAGTGGTCGTTGTAAATGCTGTTTCTTCAAGGGGCCTTACATTTTCGAGCTGCAGGAACATAATTTTCCTAAAACTAACAGGTTCTCAAAAAAGATCAAAAGATAGGGTTTGCAAGAGATGAATTCTAATCTAATCCTAAGAATGACTCAATGTAGGCTAGACTTGGTAAGATTCTACCAATTTCAGTATTGCCAAGGAATTACAACTCTACTGGAATTGATGCGATCTTCTAAGGTGTTCAATGATTTTCAAATCATCAAGAATTACAGATACTACCATAAAGATACATATCAATAGTTCAATAATGATTGAAGGTTCAAGCAATCCAAATATCTCTAGTTGACCACACAAGGCGTCCTTACAATCAGTAAGAAGCTAGTGGTTTGGAACGTGAATCTCACCAAAGATCGAGTCCAACAATTAGTCCTTCAAATTTAAATACTACTTTGACTGAGAATGATTCAAGAAAGTAAACAACCATGAAGATAGCCACAAGAATTGCAATAAAACACCATAACTTCAATATTTTATTGATCTCAAAGCCAAAATAGACAACAATTGTTTGAAATTCTCTCTTCAATACTCAATATTGCTACAAAATAACTTTCTTCTCTCCAAAAGCTCTAATCTTCTAATTTCTAACTAAAACAAAAGCGAAAAAGAGGGGGTCCCCATTCTAATGGGGCGATGTGTGAAATGGTCACAACAATATGGTTGGCTTATATATTAGAATATTTAATTATATTTTAGTCACCTATATTTAGTTCCTTATTTAATGGTCATTTAGCTTTTTTTAAGCTTTATTTAGCATTAAGCTTTTTGTTTTAGTTAATTAGCTTTTAAGCTTTATTTAGTGTTTAACTTTTTAGTAGTTCACTTTAAATGACTTGTTCTTAATTTAGAAGGTCGTCTTGTAATCTCTATATATATGCTTGTATATTGTTGAATAGATTATCCGATTATTTTGTTCAATCAATTTTTTATGGTATCAGAGCGGGTGACGAACTTGAAGAAATTTTTTCGTGCCCTTCTACCTTGAAACAATTTTCCAGAAATTTTTAAGAGATTTTTTTATGAAAGAAATCTGATTGCTGATTCAATTTCGTGAGCTAGGGTTTTACCTTTTTTTTAAAACTGAAGTTTTTTTTGTGTAGGAGTTCATTAAGGTTCGTGGTCGTGGTTTTTTCTGCAATTTTCCCGATTTGATTTTCGCGATTTAGGGTTTGTTGGGTAGCGAAAGTTTTTTTTCGTTGTGATTTTTGCAAGTTTCTGGCGATTTTGGCGAATTTTTTTTGGGGCACGTTTTTTTATCAAACATCTCTGTTCTACCCCCACGCAATTTTCGTGCCTGCATATTCGTGATTTTATGAGATTATCAAATTGCATTTATTTTTAGGGTTTGCAAACTCGGGGGCTTTGTTAGACGATTTCGCATGAAAATCATGAAGGATTTTTCGCGTGCTTCAGTGCGATTTGTCGTGTTTTTCCTACATCAAGTTTGGCCTTAGGGTTTCTGCGATTTCTGAAAATCGCGTGGTATTTTTGGTGTGATTTTATCTTTTTTTTACCTGCGTGATTTTTGTGTTTTTCGGACTCTCGTGGCAGCAATTTTTTTTTCAGTAATTTATTTGCTATTTGTTTTCACGATTTTTAGAAAATCGTGATTTTTTTCTGTCAACCTACGAATTTGACGCATCGGGGGTTTTGTAGGTTTTTGTCATGTCCCCTTTCTAGAGTGGATATCAGAGACGGAGGAGTTGGCCTATCATTGGAGTCTTGTAGGCTAGCAGAGGTTGATTGGGACTCATTCAGTGCATATAGTGACTGGGTTTTGGCTTTACAGGTAGTTAGGAGCCAGTTTGGAGCAGTTCCTAGATTTTAGGGGATATCCTTAAATTTTAGGAGGTCGTGATAGTTGCCAGTCGTGAGGTTATTCATGACCTTTTAGATGGTTTCAGTTTCAGGAGATTTGAGTGTGTTTCCTAGTTTCTAGGAGCATCCCTAGATTTTAGCGATGAAACTACCAGTTGATCCATGATTTCCGACATCAGTCATAGACAGGTGACAGGTTCAATTTCAGGATTTTGGTGTGTTTCGAGCTTTCTATAGCTATTTGGGTTATATTTTTAATATATTTAAATATTTCCTAAGTTAGCGTTTTAATATTTTAAATAAGGCTATGTCTATAGCCATTTCGGAGTAATAAGGGGTTTTTGGCTTCATCTGGATTCATATGCCCATGTGTTATAGCTCGTTGGAAAGGTCTTGAACTTTTCTAAATGATTTTCACTTGCCAGGATCCTTTTGGCTCTTGGAGTTATTTTATATTGAAAAAGTGGTGTTTTTCTATACTTGGGTGCCCAATATTGGGAAATATGACTTTATATTAAAGCGCACTTTTCATATATCTTTAGGGTTCAATTTGGAAGGAAAGAGATATAAGGAGAAGGAAACCTAATTTCTCAATATTTTTTACATATTTAAAATTTGTTTGGTGCGATATTGCTCTGGTAAAGCAATTCTTCAATCTGGGACGCAAACCCCATGATTGGTATTGGCTGGGATGTAGCCCTCAGCTATTGATTGGCAGTGGATTCTTTTGGCATTGGCATTATTGGTCAGAGTGTATGCGCTATTCATTGTGGAGATTCAGATTGCTTGGTGAGGGTTTCAGCAAGGTGGTTGAATTTCCTAGCTGGGGAGTGATTGTTTCAGCTTGATGCCACCACTACAGCAGGTACACTTTACGCTGGAAGTGGTGAAGACTTTCATTCAGCCATAGCTGGTGTTTTTGGTTTGTGTTCATCATCTACCCTTCAGTTGGCGCCATTATTAGATGTAAGCACATCCCCAGTGCGTAGGGACTAATCTGGATATTATAAATCAGAAATCTGCCTGGTATGATTTGTATCGATTCTGATTTAATTGAATGTTCCTACTTGTTTCAACTTCCTTCCTTATTTGCCGTTCTTTATTGATTACTTGCTTATATATCAAAAAAATACAAAAAGAAACCAAACATTCTACAACTTCTCTCTATTTTGTAAGACCATCAGCAAAATCACAGGAAAAATAAAGTTTATTATTTTAAAAATTACAGCGGATCAGCAAGGGGATCCATCAGGGATCTTTCAATTTCAAAGATCTGTGTTTCTGTTTGGTGGCAATCGTCTAGGGTTTTCTTTTTGCCTTGTTGCGACGTAGGGTTTCGACCATTTGTTTTGCAGGGTTATCTGATATTTTTTGTCAAATAATTTACAAGTTTCAGATTTGCCGAGATTTTTTCTTTTCTGGGTGTTACAGAATTTCGAACCTTGGGTTCCGTGTCAGGGCTTTGCTTCTATTCTCCAGGTTTTTCAGAACTTGTTCTAGCAACTGCTACAATTTTTTTATTGATTTTTTGACAGAAAAATCTGATTTTTTGAATTGTAGTTTGACCTCATTTTTCATGCATAAGAAAACAAGAGGGATGGCATCATTGACGAATGTCATGTTGGAATGCAGTTAGAAGTTCAACGGACAAAACTTTAATACTTGGAAGTAGAGGATGCTTTCAATTTTTGAGTATCGTTGCCTTTATCAGATTGTTTTGGGCAAGGAATCTCGTCCTACAACAACAGGTGATGATCAAGACAAACATGATGTGAAGAATCGAGAGACTGTCATTCTTATCAACTCCCTCAGGTGCCTTTAGGTAAAACAACTAAAGAGATCTCGGATCTCTTGAAGGATCTTCATGAAACATCCGACAAGAGCCGAGCTTTCTTTCTGAAGAATATGTTGTTTTCTATCATGATGGATAAAAAGACATCTATCCAGACACATCTTATGAAAATCAAGCAGGTTCGTGACCAGTTGGAAGCTATTGGTTGTACCATGGTGGAAGAGGATATGGCAGTGATCACGCTGAAAAGTCTTCCCCACTCTTATGAGCATTTCATTGACACGCTTAATATCTCTTCTACTAGTGTTGATATGAAGTTTCTTGATCTTTGCACCAAGCTTCTACAACAAGATAGATGGAAGCAACAGTTTGGTTGTAACAGTGTCAATGCAGAGCAAGCGTCTACTGCCAAGGACAAGGGCAAAGGTGTGTACACTTAGCAGAAAGGGTAGCGCAACTCTGAGGAGGGGTTCACACAGCGATTCACATGCAACTATTGTGGTAGATCTGGGCATATCTAGAAGTTCTGCAGAAAGAGGTTGGCTGATCAGAAGTCCAGCCAAGGAGGGTTTCACGAGCTGGTGCAGGCTCATGTTGCAGAGCATTCTGAAGAGGAGTCAGCCTTCTATGCTTTTTGATTCTGTCATCAGATGGGTTTTCTGATTTTTCTCCACAAAAATCATGGGAGGGTTTTGGCTTGATTTTTCCTCAAAAATCAGGGAGTGGTGTTTTACCATGCAATGTCTGGTGTTTTGCCGCATGAGGTTTGTTGCTTTATCATATGATGTTTGTTGTTTTACCACATGATGTCTGTTGTTTTGCCATGTGATGTTTGATGTTATGCCATGTGATGTTTGGTGTCTTGCCGCATGATGACTAGTGTTTTACCACGTGATGTTTGGGGTTTTACTATTGGCAATTGACACTCATCCGACAAGGTTAATGGTATTATGGGTTGTCATTGATGGCAACTCATCATCTCAGGGTAAATGGTTTCATTGTTTGGTCAACCAATATTCATTGCACTTAACCGGTATTGGTATTCACATTGCTTTACACCGACACCGGTATTCACTTCATACCTAGCTAAGTCTTCATCCTGGTAATGTGTATATGGAACCCGATAATAGATAGGACCTGGCTAAGGAAATCTTTTGATCCCGATTATGTCTTCATGGATTTTGTGGTAACATGTGATGGCCGACATGGTCATTGGATTTATGTTTGATTTTCAATGTGTTCCGGCAGTCGACTTGTTTATATTTTTTGTTGAAGCCGACATGGTTAAGTTAGAAGGATATTTAAGAAGATCACCTTAGCTATAGATCATATGTGTTAGATGCAATGCGAACTTTTGGTTGTGAATATTTTGGTGAGTTTTGGTATGCGATTGGAAGTGATTGTGTGTAGTTTCACATGCACAGCTTAACCAGTAGCAGAACAGAGTATCAGAAAAGCGGAATATAGAGGAGGTTATCAGAGCATTCATCGGAACTTATCCAGCATGGTTAGATGCTATTTATAAGTTCACTTTCATTTGCAAACACTTTTAAATGTTCTGTAAGTCAGTGAGACTTCCTATATTTTGTGTTTGAGCAGGGAGCTCTAGGTGGTTGGCCTTTCTGCATGTGCAAACCCTCTTATGTAATATTTGTATACCTTGATCAAGTATATAGATATTGTGGGTATCAACCCACCATGGTTTTTCTCTTTGCAGGGTTTTCCACATATAAATCTTGGTGTTATGGTGTTGCCTTTCATTGTGTTATTTTGTTTATGCATTCTAATTTTATTTACTGTTAACCGGTTAATAAGGAATAAGTTCAAAACTAACTTTACCGATAGAACACTGATTCACCCCCTCCTCTCAGTGTTCTTGGATTCCAACAATTGGTATTAGAGCTTGGTTCCTCAGAAGAAGTTTAACCACTTGAGGAAGATCTGGAATTTGGAATCAATGGAAACCGGTCTGCAACAACAACTTAGACTTGCTCTTGAGGATCTTGATAATGAACAGATGGAGAACAATAAATTGAAAAATGAATTGAAGCAAGCCCATGAACACATCATTTCATTGCAAGGAAAGCTTTCAGTTGTCAAGGCTAAGAGAAGGGAACTTTGTGATCAATTGCAAAATCAGAACAGTGATGAGGAAGATGCTATGACGGATCATTGTCAAAAACTTACTTAGGAGAACACTGTCTTGAAGAATGAGATGCAAGCCTTACCTATGAGGATGTGCAAGGAGATTGAGGAGAAAATGAAAAATAAAGAAAACCTAGCTCAAGCGTTGAAGGATAGATATGAGGAATGCAACAGATCGACTCATGAGAATGTTATGCTGAAACTTGAGTTGACCCAGTCCCGAAACAATGAATAGGAAGTTGAAAGACAGATTATAATCATGAGGGATGATTTGATTATTGCAAATGAGTACAAGGACAAGTTCAAGGATAGCTCTGCTAAACTTGATGAATTGCTGAAGAATCAGAGAGATGCTAATGACAAAAGAGGTCTTGGTTATGAAGAAGGAGAAAGCTTCGGTACTGCACAAAAAGATCAATCATCCAGACAGAAGTAGAATCATGTCAGCCGGAACTAGAAATCACTGGTAAGACAACCTAATGCTCACAAATTCAATGGTACATGCTTTATTTGCAATAAATATGGTCATATGGCTAGTCAGTGCAGTTTAGGAATAATCAGAACAATGCATCATTCACCAGTCTTGGAAATGTAAGATGTCATGCATGTAGTAGATTTGGACATATGGCTAACCAATGCAGATCAAAAGGAAATCAAGTAAATCAAGGAGTTAACAAGGCAGTACAAAAAAACGATATTGGCTGTTATGCATGCAACAAGATTGGGCACATTGCTAAATATCGTAGAAGTAAGAACCCATCGGCAACTAATGGAAATGCAAAAGTGGAAGACATCAGGAAACAACATGAGATGAGATGGGTAAGAAGATTTGATACACCACCGGCAGAACAACCGGCAGAGTCATTTGGTCCTACATCGGCAGCAGATACAACCGGTAACTAAGGCACTCAGCCTTAGGGGTAGGCAAATCATTGAAGATCATGCAGATACCTTGGATTAGGTCTGTAGTCAGAAGATTTTGATTGTGGATGGATATTGAGGAGATTTCAGTGGTTTATCGGAATCTACTTCCAGATCATGTGAACTGATCAAGCCTAACCGACAACAATTATTACAATGAAGAATTAGGGTTAACAATGATAAAAAGGGGAAGTTAAGTTATTTTCTTCATACAACGATCGATTATTCAAGCGAGCGAATTTCTAGAGCATTTCAGAGTTCTAGAGTGAAGTGAGAGAGCAATTTCTTTCGAGCAATTTGATCTTTTGACAACATTTTCGAGGTATTTTTGTGTTTACAGAAACCCTAGCTTTCGTGTTTGGTTGCAATGGCTTCATCTTCATCCAGCATTGATACTCCCTTGGTGGTTGAGATCAAGAACCACCCTCGTCCCATTTTCAAGAAGCATCCATACAAATCCCTTTGGACGAGGCATTAGGTGCATTTTCACAAGTTTATCATGGAGTTCTTCATACGGAGGATATTAGGGCATACATCCACTGTAACATTGAAGAACTTGGCGGATATGAGTTGTCTTGCGTTTTCACCGAAAACCTAATTTTTGACAACCAGTTGAAACCGGAATTTGCACATTTGCAGAGGAAGGGTTTCACGCAGTTTATGGATTTCCCGACTTTTGATGCAGCGGAATGGGTACTCTATGTTTTGAGCCTTATTCACGAAGAATTCATCTGGTTGGACCGGCCATACAAAATTATTGAGGAAGTTATCAAGAATGTCACATGTCTTCACAAAATCGGAGGCGTTCCCAGGACTAGATGTAAGTTATCTCACATTGAAATGAATAAACTTACCGGTGCAACTTTTGATGGAAGGTCTATGAGGGTAGATCATGTCAGGGACAAATGTTAAATTTGCAGCAATGGTTATTGGTTATAAGGTATATCAGTCAAACCGGTTAAACTTTGTAGCTGGTAACAACATTTTGGTTGCTTATCAGATTGTAAAGGAGGATGTCCATTATGATATATGCAGTGTAATGCTAAAGGAACTCATGTCTAACTTGCATAAGATCAAGCAAGACAAAAATAATACTCTCCGGTATGGCTCCTTCATCATTTGCTTAGTATTTTACTTTTTGGGCATTGTTCCTGGTTTCGGAAAGACTCAATGGGCTTTTGACCGCCCAGTAGCAAACCCAGATTGCTCAAATTTTGGATAGACAAGGTGATAAGGATAAGAAAGCCAATCTATGGGCATTTTTCAAAACATTTCAGGAGGAAATGAAAAATATGTCTCGGATTCCTAAATCTATAGTTGAGAAATATAAGGACACAATTTGCTTTATGGTAGATAAAGATGAATGTATGATGGAGGTTGTACAACCCAGGACTATATGGATAATGCTTATGGGTTATGAGGTTGAGGAAGCTACTCTGGTTGCCTATGCACAACACCTTTTGCAGGCGCCAGTAGATGAAAAGGAAGAGAAATTTGGAACTACTAAGGAGAAAGGACTTAAAGTTCATCGGGAACAGGTAGCTCCGACAATCCAAAAGAAGATGGCCCGGCTAGCAGTTGAGACATTGATAAGTGAAGGTGCTGACAAATCTAAGGTTGAGCAGCATGTTAAAATTTTGGAAGAATAGAGGAAGAAAGAGTTGAAACAAAAGAGGAAAGAGGAAAGGGAAGCCCGGAAAGTAGCTCAAGCCACACCCAATGTGGTCCCAGTTACATCAGAAACATCCAAACAATCGAAAGCTGTGCTTGCTAGTCAGACACCAGTAGAGCCACCCAAGAAGAAACCTAAGGCAACCTGACAATATATGAATATTTCTTTTGAAACAAAATCAGATACTGAGATCAAGGAGGTTCCCAAGGAGAAAGGTGTTTTTGCTAGAGTGGTAAGGGAGAAGAAAGAAGAACAAAAGTCTGAACTTGTCAAGGAGACTCCTCGGAGGCCAAAGATCACCATTGTACATAAGAGAAAACCCAAATTAGATGAGCAAGCTAAACCTGAATCTAAACGAAGAATCAGTAAGAAAAAGATGAATGCACAAGATTTGACTGAACAGATTGTAAATGATGGTAATTTAGATAACATTTCTTCATTCTTTGACAATTTTGGTGAGGAGGACAAGAAGCAAATAGAAGAGTCTATTCTTTTATATCTTGATTCATTTAGTAGGGCATTAATAGAATTAGAGAAAGTTTTGCCTAAGGAGTTATTTGATAGATTAGAGGTCAGAAAGCTACACGCTCAGTCTTTGGATAGATAGATTAAGGAGACCGAATTGGTCAATCTTTGTCCTTCAATAACTCCTCTGGAAATGGATGATTTAATCAATAAAACTGGATCATTAGAATTCAATCCCAAGTACAGAATTAACAGTCTCATGTTGGACAGACTTGAAGAAATCAGAAAGGAGACAATTGATATATGGGTGAGAGTTCTTTTGGGTCTTGGCTATGAGTTAAGTTCCAGTTTTGTACAATCACAGAACATTCAGTTACCTAAGGATATGAAATCGGCTGATAAACCAACTATAAATACTAAGAAACCGGCAAGCACTCAACCGGATACCACTGTATCGGTTACTAAGTCCCATTTTGAAACAGAGGACATCCCGACAGATATAACAGAGGATACAGAGGCAGATGTAAATAAGGATATAGGTGCAGACGATACTCAAGTCTTGGGTGAGGCACCAAGTGGCGAAGCCACCGGTGCACAAGAGCTAAAGGATACAAAGGTTATCTCTTTGACTGATAAGGGTAAGGAGACTATGGTGGATCTCTCCTCTAGCTTGGCAATTGACACTTCTACCGTAGCTAAAGGAAATTTACCACAACTTTCCATCAGTTTTGACAAACCCTACCATAAGATGTCACCGACAAAGAATATTTTGATAGCGGCAACTCTTCAAGCACAGGCTACTCAGGAATTGGCTCAGGCAGAGTCAAAGGACAAAAAACTGATTGATCACAGTTTTGAAGTCTTGAACTAGTTAGTCCTGGAATTTCAAGCTCAGGATGGTGCAAGCTCTTTGGGTAAACTGGAGGAAATCATTGAATTTATCCCCAAGAATTATGACTCTACTGAAAATTTCACTAATAGAGACTAAAGAAAGTTTTGTGGTGGCCTGGAAGATAACATTTTTGCAAATGATTGAGATGGACAAGGAGAAACTCCAGACCTGCTTGAACTCCATTGATGCAGCTTTGGCTAAAGGAGGTAATGTTTATAAGACTTGTCTAGATTTTGATAAGTTAACCAACTCCATAGACAAGCAATTGTCTAACTGTAGGAAAAACTTAATTCAAATTTCTAACTCCTAGAACCCGACAGTTAATTTGACAAACTCTTTGGATGGTCCAATTTTGATGGTTATGGATCAAATTTTGGAATTGGAGAAGGATAGGGACAGAATAATAAGGAAAGCAAATGAGCTCCGGAATCTAATTGGTCCTTGGCTTGATAATTTGCTATTTCACAAGACAGAGTGTATTTCTAACTTGCAGAAGGAGGATCCCACTACTTCAGAAGAAATAGAATATTATGCCAGCATCTTGAATAGATTCATCTCCATTCTTGAATCTCTTAAGAATGGTTGGGACACCTACTTTTCATTTTTGAAGAATATGTATGCAGATATTTTGAAGTTTGTATAGAGCCAGCTCATGTCCACAACTATGCAGAATTCTTTGTGGGCACCCTGCTTTGTCATTATTGTCAAAGGGGGAGGAATAAGTGAAAAATGTATATATTTCTTAGGGGGAGCATCAGATGTACATAGCAGATTCATATACAGGACAAAAGGTTACAAGAGATTTAGATTCAGTGGCAATTTCAGATGGTATCATTTTTTCACGAGTGTTGCCATCAATGCCAAAGGGGGAGATTGTTGGCAATTGACACTCATCCGGCAAGATTAATGGCATTACGGGTTGTCATTGATGGAAACTCATCATCTTAGGGTAAATGGTTTCATTGTTTGGTCAACCGGCATTCGTTGCACTTAATTGGTATTGGTATTCACATTGCTTTACACTGGCACTGACATTGATATTCACTTCATACTCGGCTAAGTCTGCATCCCAGTAACATGTCCAGATCTCGGTAACGTGTATATGGAACCCGATGATGGATAGGACCCGGCTAAGGAAATCTTTTGAGATCTCGATTATGTCTTCATGGATTTTGTAGTAACGTGTGATGGCCGACATGGTCATTGGATTTATGTTTGATTTTCATTATGTTCCTACAGCCGACTTGTTTATATTTCTTGTTGAAGCCGACATGGTTAAGTTAGAAGGATATTTAAGAAGATCACCTTAGCGATAGATCAGATGTGTTAGATGGAATGCGAACTTTTGGTTTCAAATATTTCAGTGAGTTTTGGTATGCATTTTGGTATGCGATTGGAAGCAACTAGGTGCAGTTTCACGTACACAACTTAACCAGTAGTTGAATAGAGTATCAGAAAACCAGAATACAGAGGAGGTTATCAGAGCATTCACTGGAACTTATCCAACATGGTCAGATGCTATTTATAAGTTCACTTTCATTTGCAAACACTTGTAAATTTTTGTAAGTCAGTGAGACTTCCTATATTTTGTGTTTGAGCAATGAGCTCTAGGCAGTTGGTCTTTCTACATGTGCAGACCCTCTTATGTAATATTTGTATACCTTGATCAAGTATATAGATATTGTGGGTATCATCCCCACTGTGGTTTTTCCATGTATAAATCTTGGTGTTATGGTATTGCCTTTCATTGTGTTATTTTGTGTATGCATTCTAATTTTATTTACTGTTGACCGGTTAATAAGGAATAAGTTCAAAACTAACTTTACTGGTAGAACACTGATTCACTCCCCCGCCTCTCAATGTTCTTGGATTCCCACATTTACCACGCGACGTTTCGGGTTTTTTTACCATTTTTTTCCACAAAAAAAAATGATGATTTGTATCTTCAGTTTTGGAGGGCTTGCTGATTTTTCCTCAAAATCATGGTTTGAGGTTTCAGTTTGGTTACCCAACATCAGGTTGGATGGATTCTGGTATTCTTGGTCATTAACACTTTTCAGATTCGAGGAGGGTCTTCGCCGCAGCAGAGTGTTCTTTTCGTTTGTGATTAAAAGACCCGCAGTATCTTTTGTAGGGTAGTTAGTAGATAGAATGACCATTCAGGGAGGGTATTAGAATATTTAATTATATTTTAGTCACCTATATTTAGTTCCTTGTTTAATGTTCATTTAGCTTTTTTTAAGCTTTATTTAGTGTTAAGCTTTTTCTTTTTAGTTAATTAGCTTTTAAGCTTTATTTAGCATTTAGCTTTTTAGTAGTTCACTTTAAACGACTTGTTAATTTAGAACGTCGTCTTGTAATCTCTATATATACGCTTGTATATTGTTGAATAGATTATTTGATTATTTTGTTCAATCAATTTTTCATTATAAACTCTCTCAATAGTAAATAAACAGTGGTATTGATCTCCCTAAAGCCCAGGTCCAACAAACTGAGTATAAACTTCAAGTCAGCCCTTCCTTAAGTGTGTTCAACCCTTCTTCCTCCTGGTCTACCTTCTACATGGGTCAGCAACACGAATCAGACATCGACAACAATTGTCCCAGCCCAAAAATGTCTGGTACGACCCAGCTAGAGATAATATTAGCAGATAATAGAAAAAAAATAAATTCCTATTTGTCCTTCACTATCATAAGAGTTGCCAATCTCTCTCGAACCCTTCCTTAAGCTGAAAATCTGAATCTTTGAAAGCACTACGTGTTTCTTGAATTGAAAACACCCTTAATCCTTTTGACTGTATCTTTCAATAGCGAAGAGAATGTTATTCATGAGGGATTTCGTCCTCACAAACCCTTGATGATGAACTCTCCAATCAATTTCAGTAATTTCTTATTCAATCCAGCTTGCTTGAAAGTGAGCTCTTGGAAATCTTTTATAATGCTCTCACAAGAGCCCATTCACTCATTTTACCAATGTGGGATAAATAAACATTACTCCCCATTTACATTTTATATCTCCAATGTGTTATTAAATAAGGGGACCTTTAATATTTAAATAAGGGGACCTTTTATATCTCTGCATTAATAAAGTTAAATATTTATATTTAACTTAAGAACTTAATTTTATCAATGCATAAATAAATTATATCAATGATATTAAAATCTCCAGTCGATATTAAAAATTTACCATCGACATGATACTGCCACTGATGATCTAGACGTAGCCCAACTGACTTACTATAAATAGTAAATATCCCAAAAACACATCAAAACACCTCAGAATCGTTTGCAATTGAAACTGTCTAGGCCAAATATCCTTAAGATCCCTTAAATGTCTTGGTTAGCCTATAGGACCAAGGAAAAATTGGCTAACGACAACATCATACGTGTGCTAGAAAGGGGACATTACAATATTATAGAACAATTAGGTAGTACTAAGGCAGTGGGCTTTTCGAACATTTAGGCTATTGTTATTTCAAAAAGAACTAGGCATGAAACAAAAACTTTTTGATTAGATTAATGGGGACTTTGTGTATTAGATAACCCAAATTTCAATCCTTGACTATATTCTCTTCAGTTTTGTTCTTTTGGAAACAAGTTATGTCTATTGACCTACCTTGGTAGTTTCCTTCACATTGTATATTCACTTGTTCAGTGTCAAATCAGACATGCAATTAATGTCTAGGTCAAGATTAGCAACATTTTGGTTTATATATTCATGTATACATTTCTGATTCTTTCCTTATTCTCCAATAATTATCTATTGACCTTTTGTGATCTTTTTGATAGAATAAGATGCATAATTTTTTCATATACAAACCTTTTTCTTTTCAAGAATATTGTAGCATGATTTCTTACTTTAATTTTCTCACTTGGGAATGACAGGATAAAGTACGAGCTGAAAAACAAATGCATCAACATGAGCTTGGTACCATCTCACAACTGCATCAACAAGAAATGTTGTAGATAAGAGAAAAATTAGAAGCTGAGTGTAGTGAAAATGAAACGTTGAAGAGAGAATTATTTGAAGCCAAACAAAGTTTGTATGAGCAAAATGAAAGAATAAATGTAAGTCCTTGGAAATATATACTATATAAGTCATGTTTATATGTTCCTTGTGAGATTTACAACGAAGCGAATATTTGGAAACAAGTTACATCTAATGACCTATCATTGTAGCTTCCTTCACATTGTATATTCACTTGTTCAGTGTGAAATCAGGCATGCAATTAATGTCTAGGTCAAAATTAACAACATTTTGGTTTATATAGTCATGTATAAATTTCTTCTTCTTTCCTTCTTATTCTCCAATAATTCTTTATTTATCTTTTGTGATCGTTTTGATAGAATATGATGCAGAATGATTTCACTTTGAAACCTTTTTATTTTTAAGAATATCGTAACATGATTTCTTACTTTAATTTACTCTCTTGGGAATGACAGGAGGAACTACTAGCTGAAAAACAAATGCATCAAGATGATCTCGGTACCATCACACATCTACACAAACAAGAAATATTGGAGATTAGAGATAAATTAGAAGCTGAGTGTAGTGGAAATGAAACATTGAAGAGAGAATTATTTGAAGCCAAACAAAGACTGTATGAGAAAACTGAGAAAATTCATGTAAGTCCTTGGAAATATATACTATATAAGTCATTTTATACTGTTCCTTAGTAAATTTACAAGGAAGTGCAAACAAAAAATTGCGTTGTTTTTGACAACTAAAATATGAAATAGTAAACCAATGGAGTATCCTGGACAGTTGAAGGTAACTTATTATTTCCTATGGCCTTTGAAAAGTAAATTTTATGGGTCTAGCATGTCAATGGAAAACAAGGAAAAAGTTAAATTTTTTGAAACACTAACCATCAAATCCTTTCTCTCATAACTGTTGTGTTGCACATACACACCCTGTCTCTGACAGGAACCTCCCTTTTTGATTTTTGTCTGCTTTGCTGGTTTTTGTAGCAATTCTGCTTTGTGGAGGGTAGAAAGGAGAGAGGCTTGCATGATACATCCTTTCAAACATAAAGATAAGCAGAATTGGGCTTCAATTTGAACAGTCTTGAGGAGGTCATTAGGGATTTGAGCATTGGGGCATAGGGCATTGAGAATTTTCATTAGGTTTGAGCTTATATTGAACCCTAGGAGCAAGGAGCATGGGGAAGGAGAACAAGGTGATATGAAAAGAAATTAAGGTTTGAGACCAATGAAGAGCACTCAAATAAACTGAGGGAGAGGGGAGGGGGGGGGGAGGGGTTGAATTAGTTTATTAAATAATTTTTAATTCTTTCTTCTTAATTCACTTTACTTCAAAATTTGTTTAACAACATATACAATTAAGAACACAAGTTTTTCCGTGGAAACCCAATGTGGGTGAAAACCATGGCAATAATGCAAATAGTTATATAAGTGTCTTTTACAATGATCGTAGCACCAACCCGCTGGAAGCACCAACTCCCCAAGTTTGTAAGCACCAACTTACAAGAGGCACCAACTCCTTCAAATGAAGCACCAACTCCACAAGATGAAGCACCAACTTCGCCAATAAAATCTGCTATAATGATGATCAAAAGATGCAATAAACTGATCACTGTATCCTCTTAAAGTCTGCTACAAACTTCTCATAATCTTCTCCTCAACTTTGAGATAATTTCTTTACAGATAACCCTTTCTAAATCTGATGTATAATTATATCTGCTTCATTGCCTTTACAGAATACAAATTTTCTTCTTGTATCTCTGCAATATTATCTTTATATAAGCATATTTTTCTCCCCAACATCTGCTCAAACTGTCTGAAATATAATTTCAGAATTATTACTTTCTTCTTTTCTTCAAAAACACATTTACACCATTACATTACATCCCACTTTTATATCAATCAAAGAATGTATCTCTTTCAAAGAATGCATCTCTTTCAAAGAAACATGACTCTTGATATATAATTGTTTTAATAAACAAATCACATTGTTTCAAGGTAAATCACAACCCTTGGTTAATTGTCGGTTTACACATAAAATATCAACCTGTTTCATTTGAAACTCACATTTCTTCATTAATCTGTGCTTTGATAATAACTCACTTTTTGACATTAATGAGTCGCTAACAAAATCATGCCTTTTCCTTTTATCAGCTATCAACTAACTTAAAGAAGACTTAATTTTTTTAAGTATTACTGATTGTTTGATCATCGGGTCTTCCATCTAGAATAATGATTGATGATTATTAATACATCATCGTTCTAATAACATGGATTGATATCTTTTGTCTATCATAAACAAACCATTAATACAACCGCTAAGTAACAATCCGACTATTCGTCTGCAAACCCCCAAAATGGGGTGGTCTTGGTTTGAGGAATCTTCTTGAATTCAATAATGCTCTTCTGGCTAAACAGATTTGGAGAATTTTTAACACGAAAGGAAAATGAAATGCTATTTGGAAAAGCAAGTATCTCCATCACATCGATTCTTTGCAGGGATTATTGGAATCTCAAGAGATCCCTTTGGGATCCAATCTGCGGAATAATGTTGTTCGAGCTAAGAACATAATTGGGTTTGGAGTTTTTTGGAAACTGGGATCTGGAAGAGGAATCAAATTCTGGGAGGTAGTTGGATTGGCCATGAACTGCTTTGCAAAGATCCAACTTTGAGTAAGTTTATGGTGGTTTGCAAAGCCAAATTTGGAATTTGGGTTGCAAACTATTTTGTTGAAGACGAGTGGGTGAACTTAACAAAAATAAGCCCTGATTTACATCCTTGACAAATTTCCTTGAACTCTTGCCTACTGAATTTGTACGAGATGGATGTAATTTCTCCTTTCTAGCACATGTTGTATGAGGTTGTTGTTAGCCTATTTCTCCATGGTCCCATAGGATAACTAGAACATTTAAGGGATCTTGAGGATATTTGGCCTAAACAGTTTCAGTTGTAGGTGATTCTGAGGTGTTTTGGTGTGTTTTTGGGATACTTACTATTTATAGTAAGTCAGTTGGGCCAGGTTCGGATTGACAGAGAACTCATGAATAATATCATGTTGATGTTAGTGTTGATTTTGACTAGAGATTTTAATAATCGCTTGCGATTATTAATTTATTTAACAGTAAAGTTAAGTTATAAGTTAAATTACATATTTGACTTTATTAATGTGGGAACTTAAGTAAAGGAAATAGTTATTTAAAACTTAAAATTTCCCTTTCATTAGAAGTACTTGGAGACTTAAATATTAAAAAGAAAAGTGTATCTATTTATCCCACATTGGCTGGAAAAGTGTGTGAGCTCTCCTAGGAAAGTTATAAAAGACTCTTAAGAGTTCATTTTCAGCATGCCTGGTTGTTGATGAATTGGATATTGTTAATGCTTCTAATTTTGAAGTTGTTGCGTCTTCTTCTTGGTTTGTGAGGACGGAAACCCTTGCAGGCAACATTCTTCACATTGTTGAAAGACACAATCTGGAGGATAACTTGGTGATTTCACATAGAGATCATAGCGGAGCTTCAATGGTGCTGATGTTTTCAGTTCTTTGGATAGAAGAGTGTTAGAGACCATTTGTGAGGGCTGATTAAGGAGCTTGTAGAGTTGATTGCATATTTGTGGGTCTGATCATTGCTAGCCGTTCCCTCTAAGGTTGGTTGTACATATTCAAGGAGTTTGTAGAGGTTTATAACTGGTTTGTGGTGCCATTACTCATTCATACTTCCAGTCGTCCATTTTGGAGTTATTCTTTGTGTAGGCGGCTAGGGTTTGGAAACCCTCATTTGCTGGTGTTGTATGTATGTTATTTTCATTTACCAACAACTGGGTATGGTAGAAATATGATTGCAATGGATTTTTATCATTTGGATGGTTCTAGTTGTGTTGTTGCATTGTAATCTCATACTTATTGCATATCATAAACATTCATCATAGCAACTTTGGTGACAAGCCCCCGCTCATTTAGATAGTTGCATGCTCATTTTCTAATTAATGTTATTGCATTGAATTGAGTTGGTGTGGACATTTCCCACTCAATTAGTTTGTTTATCTTTAAAGGCAATTGCATATTTTGGTTCAAGTTGCATTCTTGTAATCTGAAGCTAACATTTAGCATTAGTATATCTTGTTCCAATTATATCAAAAGAAAAAAAATCAGGGGAGGTCATTACAACGGATCAGTTGGTTTGGAAGAATTCTTTCTCGAGGGATTTCTCAGTTGCCTCAGCCTTAGCTCTCAAGTATGAGTCTCTTTTCCCTTGTCCCCCTTGGGCTGGTGTGTGGTCCAATTATCTCATCTCGAAGATCAATATTTTATTCTAGATCATGCTTCAAAACAAAATCCCGACCCTTGATAATCTCTGTAAGAGGGGTTTCTGCTTACCTAACAGATGTTTGCTATGCATGATGGAGGCTAAGTCTACCACTCACTTGTTTCTGCACTGTTCCTTTGCCCATGAGGTGTGGGACTCTATTCTTCAATCTTGGAATTAGATGTGGGTCACTCCTTCCTTTATGGTGGACTTTCTTTCCAATGGAGAGCTCCGTCCTCTAGTCAAGCTTTGCAACTATTGCGGTCCCTGACCTTTCCTCATATGGTGTGGGGACTATGGAAAGAACATAACAACAGAGTCTTTAGGAGTAGTGCTTTACCTTTGGAGGTTGTTTCCAACAAAATCTGTAGAGCTATTACGAAAAACTTCCATCATTCCAAAGCTAAATATCTAGAGAAGGATAAGTCTTCTTACTCTTCGTATGATTCTTGGGTTACCTCAATCTGGAAAATAAATGTGGATATTTCCATTGCTTTTAAACCAGTCAAATCTCCTAGGGATAATGTTCATTGGAACCTTCCTCCTGTTGGATGGGTGAAAGTTAGTTTTGATGGGGCGGCTAAAGGAAATCCAGGGCCGGTTGGGTGTGGGGGAGTGATTAGAGATGATAATGGAAGGCTTATTTCAGCGATGGCACTCCCCTTGGGATGTCAGACTAATCACCTTGTTGAAGTTGCTGCGGCATTCAATGGCTTGACGTTGGCTAAGAGCATTAACGCCAATATGGTGTGCTTAGAGGGGGATTCTAGTAATATTATTCAATGTTTAAAAGGCCATCAAAAACCCTCTTGGACCATTGAAAAATGGATTAATAAATCCATGGAAATTATAAGGACCTTTCAAAAAGTCCATATTACCAATGCCTATCGTGAAGTGAATGGGCTTGCAGACTATTTTGCTAATATGGGTGTTCGAAGTAATAATGAAAAGGTATAGAGCCTTGGTGATCGTGTTTCTGCAAATGTTAAGGCCTTGTTGACACATGATTTATCACAAGCTAGGAGAACCAACCCTTCTTATGATTGATGATGTCATACCATGAAAAGATAGTCCTAACCATTATTATGTGTAGATCTATTTTAATGAATTGCTTCAATGCTCCGCACGCTTTCTGGGTGGTAATTAAAATCTTTTGGGGTATTCTCTCTCTGTACATTTCCACCATTTTTGCAATCATGGGTGGTGAGAGGTGAAGGGTCGAACCTCTGAATTGTGAAGAGTTCAAAAACAATACTACCATCCGACGAATTTTGGAACGTGGGGGCCTTACCCCTTTCATCGAAAGGCTTCATGGCTTTGATGTTAATGTTACTATAAAATTTGTGAAAGGTTTTAAGGAGGGGCATATTCAGATGTATGGTAAGAAACTAGAGATTGATGGAAAATTGATTGCTAAGGTCACTGGTTTGTCCATGGATGGGGCCAAATTCTACAAAGACAGGAAAATGTCGGATGCGACAGTCAAAAAATACCCAAGGATGAAAAGGAAAGGAAGAAATTGGCCAAAGTTGACAAAAGAAGTTATGATACGGGTAATATTAAATCCATTTGGCGTTTTGTGCTTTTTGTTCTCATGAAATATATTACCCTAGATGGTAGGTTCACTAGGGCTTTTGGGCACCATTTTGTTTTGTTGAATCACTTTAGGCATAAAGTGTAGATCTCTTTCCCTTTTTTTCTACAAGCTTCTATCAATGCTAGTATTGAAGACCATAGGAAGAACAAGAGAAACCTTGTCCTCCATGGGGGTTTGTTGTTACTTATCTTTGAGCATATTAAATCACAACCCTCTCCGTCCTCCAGAATTCCGGATTCCTCATATGAAACTGAGGAGGATGAGTTTGTGAGTCTCTATTTTGAGGAGTGGAATATGGACTTGAATGATTTCGACTATATGATGGAAGCTAATTTGAAGCAAAGCCAAAGGGCTAAGAGGAGCAGAGCATCCCCTGTTTCTATTTCCAATTTTGAGTCTAGACCCTCCCACAATGTCATGTCGGATAAGTCGGAGCCTATTATAAATAGGAATGATAGATCCCCTTTTCCTAAAGACCTCAATGCAAACTCCCCTTATCTCAGTATGGACAGTTGGAACCCAAATGATGTTCTAGCTATTGCTAATGACTTTGCAGTTGACAATTTTAGAATGCATAAGTTGGTCTTCAATGAAATTAAGGAGATTAATGTTAAACTCTGTGCTGTGATCAGTAAACAAGACAACCACTGTGCTGAACAGTTGAGTGTTGAACAGAGGAAATCTATTGTTGAGTCTATGCAGAAGACTATGAGCATAGTTAATGATCTTAAGAAAGATTGTAACAGTAGAATTTTGAACCTGAAGGAGAAACTAAAGAAAGAGTATGATGGTAGATTGAAACAATTGGTAAAAAAGTTCCAGAAAGTTAATGATAATCTCATTTCCTTGGTGACTTATAGCCACAAAGTTGTGAAGAGTTCAACGGAAAGCATAAACACTATGGTTGGGAAACTAGAAAGCCTCCATCAAGAAGGGATGACGATTGATTTGGAGTTTATTGAGAAGAAACAGGATGAAAATATTGGTCCTTCCAAAAGGACTAGAGCTAACTTGAAGAAGACAGCTCCTAATCAAGACATACAAGAATTGAAAAAGATTGCCCTCAACATGACACAGCTGGAAGCTGAGGCCGTGGAGGCACTCAAGAATCTGAATTAGGTTCCCCTTTTTTGCTGTCGTGTTCTTGGTTTTTGGCTCTTTGCTGGTTTTTTGCTGTTTTATGGCTGCTGTTTTTAAATTATCTATATCTTTAAGCAGCTTATTGTAATTGCTCTTTATCAAAGGGTTTTGGGTCCCTTCAAAACCTGTTTGTTCCTTAATAAAAAACAATCCGACCTTTCTGAGTTGCACTTTCTGTTACTGCTATATGATTGTTTCTTAAATAGATCAATGTTAAATCTTACCCGATGCATCCATATTTGGCAAACAACACCTGGTATACATATTTTAATATTATTTTACCACTTAATAACTCATTGTTATTTGGTTCTGTATGCACACTGTACGTCCAATCAACTCACTGCTGTAAGTATAATCTTTTGAGTCCGTCTCAAAGGTAATAAGTTCAGTGACTTATAATTCGTATCAGCCATGGAAACAGGGATCGAGTTTTCAACGTGGATGAGGAATTATGGCAGCAATAATGAAGTCTTCAATGTGGATGAGAATGATGAGGACTTCTTCAACTAAATTGTGATCTGTAGAATATATATGATCAGACTGTAAGATGTTTATGAGAAAAATATAAATTAAACTTTTGTGTAATCAACAGAGTGAAATCAAACTCTATGATATTTTCATCAATCCCCATGGTATGTTCATTAATCTTCATGAAACAGTAAACTCCTTTGATATCAATGACAATTTCTTCATCAACCAACATTGACCTTAGACCAAACCTAAGGATTGGGAATGTATTTGGGTTGAGGTGAAATAAAGTCCAAGCTAGAACACAAATCAGACTTAAGGGTGGATAGAATGCAAAGTCAAAAAAAGCCGAAGTTGTTGACCAGCTCATAAGTTCTGAAGTTTCCCTTCCAAAACTCAGATTTTGCACTCAAAATAGGAATAGGTTCTTAATCCTATTACCCTTCCTACTACCGAGTTTGCACCAAAACCCGAGTTAGTTTCCAAATTCAGTATTTGCATGCAAAGTGGGAATAGGACTCTAATCCTAAAATTCTTTCTAAGGCCGAGTTCCACTCTTCATACTCCCAAATTTGGTGATCATAATCAAATTTGGATTAAGCCTTAATCCTAACAACCTTCCAAACACCGAATTCTGCCCCATGACTTAGTGTCTCTCCTCAAACTTGGTTCTTGCAGTCAGATCAGGATAAGTGCTATTCCCAAAAGTTGTCCTACTACTGAGTTTGCAGCCTGATTCTAAAACCTTCCTAGACCCGAATTCCATTTCACCTAACACAAGCCCAGTTTCCAAGGTGTTTTCCTATCTTTCAAGGTTCCAGATGGAGTTACTAATGCAAATTATGAGATCACAATTGAAGCATGGTTGCAGCTGTCAAGAAGGACAGTCCACATGAGGGTTTTGTTTGACAGTCACCAAAAGCAATAAGATCCAAGCCACAAACCTTGACAATAAAGGTTGCAGACAAAAGAGAATGAAGAACAGTATAAAGCAATGAATGTAAGGCTAGAGGTCAAAGAGAATGGATTGTGAGCAAGGTATGATATCATCAAGAAGGTTATTAAAAACAAAAACAATACAAGACCTATATATGTCAATGCCAAAGTGTAAGACACCATAGCAGTGATGAGGTTTTGTTTTGAAGGAATGAGGACATTTATCTTGATGGACTACAAATCATGGAGGGGCTTCAATTTTCAAAGCATAATATTTAGGACTCTTTCAAAGACAGTCAACATTGCATA